>NW_021940039.1:10951061-11078002 GCF_001715985.3 Manacus vitellinus | reverse complement strand
TGTGGGGCTGTGCCCTCCCAGCTGTGCCTCACCTGGGCAGGTGTGGGGCTGTGCCCTCCCAGCTGTGCCTCACCTGGGCACATGTGGGGCTGTGCACAGCCCTCTCCTGCCCTCTGCTGCCCCGGCCCCGCCTGGAGCGCGGCAGCCCCGCTGGATGTGTGTGTTGTGGGGGAAGGGGGTCACACAGACGGAAATTACTTGTTGAAACAAACGGATAACCCGGTGCTCAAGTAAAAGAAACATTTCTCTTGGTTTATACTAAAAAACCTTTTAAAGATTGTGGTAAAAAACACAGAGCATTCAAACCCTGAGATGCTCACCTCACCTCTCACGCTGCTACAGCACAAGCACCACCATTACTGGGCACTCAGCCCCCATCTGTCTCCTCTCTGTCACACAGCTGTTATTTCCTTCACTGGCACAGAGGCACCAAGCCCAATATCTGAGGTTATCACACTTCTCAGAGTGGGATCATTTCTATTTCAAACCCCAGGAATTGTCAATGAAAAACATCCCTGAGCTCTCTGTGTGTCTCAGCTGTGCAAAACCACAGTAGAGAACAGATTCGACCATGGCAGCCTTGGGAAGGGGCTGTTCCCTCACCTCTGAGATCTGTTTTGACTGAAACTTGTGTTTGTGAAGTCAGCCTCACAGGGTCTCCAAAGAGTATTATGCAATTAGCTTGAAAAAGCTACAGGCTCATTAAACCAGAGCATACTGACCCAGGTGTGAGGAAAGACTCTATAAACCTCAATTTCCTCAATCACATACCACTTCTGCCCAATAAGGGTAATTAAATGGAATCCACACACATTTTATTGGGACACCTCTGGGACTCAGCAGAAAATCTCCCACTTACCATACTCTGTCTGTGAGTTAACAGGAATATAGCTCTGAAAAAGCAGAGGAGGACTAATCAAGGAGGATGGCTTTTCTTTTCCCCTGAGGTTCCACATCTTTTTTTATATTGGGCCACCTCCTATCCGGCTCTGGAGTTTAAGGCTGGCAGCTCCCAGGAGTGTTTCAGACTCCAGTGGCTGATGGACACCTCAGCTTGGCACTCAGTGTGATTTACTGGGAGTGGGCAAGAGTGAGCTTGGATAGTAAAATCTGAAAGTCGATTTGGAACGGCAAGAACTGAGTCACACACAAGTTTGCCTCCTCATACCCAGAAACCCCATCCTCCTCCAGCTGTTCTCACCAAAGCCACTTCCCTCTCTGCTGCTGCTCTCAGGCTCCCACGGTGAGGGGGAGTCACAGCGAGGAGGAGACCGAAAGCAGCAGCAGGAGCTGTGGCAGCAGATGAGCCCCCAGCCAGGTGGGGTGACAAGAAGTGTGAGCTCTACCTCACTGCAAGTTTTTGGGGAAGCTGCTCAGAACAAGAGTCACGAGGGGTTCTTTCATCTGTATGCTTTGCCCAGTCTGCTGCCTTCTTGCACACTATTTCATCACAGTCGGACCTGCTTCCACTATCAATGCAGAAAGAACACCCAGAAATTCAGCAAAAGGGAGGGGAGAGGTGGGAAGACAAGGAAAGCCACGTTGTTCCAGCAACCAGCATTTTCCAACTCAGTTCCAGTATGACCAGTGCTAAGGCAGCAATTCCTCTGCAGGGCATTCTTCCCTTTCCAAAGCACTTCAAAGGAGACTGACTGCCACAGCTCAGAAAAGTGTGAATTCCTGCTCATAACTGCATGTGATATTATGCAAAAAATAAACACCATTTTTCACATATGGGACTATGACAGTCATCCAGCACTGCTTTTATCTGCCCAAAGTCTAAACCAGTCACCCACATCCCCTCTCACTTCAGAAGAGGTGGGCAGCCTTCTTGAGCAAGGCTTTACCCTGCCCTGCGGACACTGCAGTTTGCATGGGATAAATGTCTGGAAGTGCAGGCAGGAATGGGATCTGTATCTGCCTCAAGGAACCTCCTCACCAGTGAACGGCTGTGGAGGACTGGCAAGATTTGGCCATTATTATCAGCAGCTACAACATCTAGAAACCAGCAGCAGGTTGAAGCAGACTGCATCCCACAGAGTGCACCTGAGACCCACACCTACATGCTCCTCTCCTGATTTTTTTTCTTTAATTATTATTTCTCAGGATTTTGCATGTGAACAGTTATATTATTTCACCTCTACTGTTATATCATATCCTTGGCAGACCTTTCATAAGGAAAGGGAACAACTCAACTCCCTTTACAGATCATCAAAGACAACACAGCTGACTGAATGCCCAACCCTGTCAAGGAGGAAAAATTACTGAAGACTAGTGAACTCCTGGGAAGGTTTTAATTTCTAAATAAATCACCCCCCATATGTCTCAGCTTTCACAGCAACGTGCCATGTTTAATTATATCCACTTCTACTCCAATGAAGGTTTGCAAGGTTTAACTTGTTAACTTTTGAACACCAGTCTGAAGATGGAAGATTAATATGCAATAGTGTTCCTGACAGGTGTAATAAGCCCACAATTTGTGGTTAGAAAACACTTTCAGTCCAAGAAAAGAGAATTGCATATCGTGGGTTGATGATGGAAAGCTCTGCAGGGTAAAAGCTAACGGTGCACCCAAAGGGGTCTGATGCAAGGTCCTAAAGAGAAGGAAACATCAACAGTCCCTGCCAGCAACCAAAGGAAAGCAGATTTTGTTAGGTAACTGATATCTGCAGGTGAAGCAGATCTGTTCAGTGACAGAAGATGTGCCACTTCTAAGGCTGCAGGAGCCTTAAAATTCCCTACCACCAACCCTAGTTTATACAAAGAATACAAAGGGCTCTGAGGCTCCTGCTTCCAAAGGGTTATCTCCTCCCAGCTGACGGACCCGTAGCTCAAGAAAACAGATCCCCAATGAATAATGACTTGCCTCTTACGTGAGAGGAATGGAGTCATAACTCAGAGCTGACCATGGTGTGTTTATGCAGAGCCATGCTGAGGTCAGGATTTATTCCATATCATGGCAGAAACAGCTTATTAGTCAACAGCACTTCATTCTTAGACAGCACAAAGTGATAATTCCCATAACTCACCAGCTTTGTTTTTCAGGATCGTTAATTAAACCCTGAAACTCCCCAAGATAAATGACAGCAGAAATTCCTTGATGAACATGGAAGAAGACAAATTGACTTTGTGTGTTCTTTATTGCTGACATAACTTCACAATATATTGCAATATCCTGTACCTGGATCTACGTGGAATCTGTCCAGGAGCCTGAAGACCAGCTTGCTGAGTGTTCTGTGGTTAAATTTTTCTGGTTTGTATCTGGACAAGCCTTGATATGGTCTGTAACAACATCAGAAATACATACCTGTGGCATCACCTAAAGGATGTTTTCCAAATAGCAGATATTTAACAGCAGAGAGATTGGGGTTTGCTGGTGTTGGTAAGGACAAGGTACAGCAAAAAGCCAACAGTACAACCACACAAATTTCAGTCAATGACTGAAGCAAGTCTAGAAGTTCATTTTAAAGAAAGTGAGCAATTCCTCCTCATCTCTTTTTCAGAGCTAAGACTGCAAGTATTGCATCTACACCATGACTCTGACTGTGCTGCTGGGTCTGTGACTGGCAGGAGTTATTCTAGTGAGAGGCAAGTCAGAAATTAAAACACACACCACAATTTGACAAGGACATGAAGGTTAACCACTTGCATCTCTTGTTTTTCTGCCACTTCATCACAGTATTATCTTCCTGCCAAACCTGTACAACCGATACTGAAACTCACCCTTGTCTGCAGCAGAGCACAAGAGGCTGATTGCTCCAGCCTCCCTTTGACACTGCTCTGTTACTGGGATGTGCTGCACAGGTTTCATTGCACTCCTGCTCCTGGCAGGAACGGAGCATCTGTCAAGAGCAACAATTCCTGTGTCCCGCAGGCCGGGGCGCTTGAGAAGGCTCTGGCAGAGACACCAGAATTTCCCCTTCCTCAGCTCAAAGCCAATCTTTTGCACTGCCTTACGCTGAGACACGACTGCAGACAGACAACCAGGGAACACACTGTGCTCTGGCAGCACCTTGGCCTGGCTGTTCAGAAAGACAATAAGTGTTTCTACCTTGTGATGTCTCTGATGTTGACACCAGGTTCACACCACGAGTCCAGGATCTGCAGGAGCTTGCTCTGGAGCTCAGGATATTCTCCCACATAATCTTCCACCACATTGGCTTTATCCTGGAGCAGCAGTGGGATGCACATCTAGGATAAGAAAAGACCTCTGATCCCCACGGAGCCCACGGAAGGCACGGAGAAGGTCCATGACTAAATCCTAGCAGAGACTGTCCCATTCCCTGCATCCCAGACACAGTGAGCAAGTCCCAACCCCCTGCTTAGCCCACCAGTGCTGCCTATGAGAGTGCTCTGACGTTTTAGCAAATATTAGCAAAGCTTCAGTGCAGCAAAAGCACTGACCTCCACCCTAGTGCTGAACACAGCAAGGATTTGTTGTAACAGAGGCTGCAGCCAGAAACACAGGGCAGGAGGCTGGAATTGGGTCAAACGAAACACATTCTGTGCCTAACCTGGATGTAAAGGTACATCATCAATGCAATAGGTACTTCTGGGGAATGAAGTAAAGCCTCAAGTGAAAGGCAGCATGATGGATGTCCTGCTGAACAAAAGGTGGATCTGATGACAGAGGAGCCTGCAGAGGAAATGACTCACCTTCTCCACATCTTGATCTGGCTGTAATTTCAGCTTAATACTCAGTATGGCTGCCTAGAAAATATAAATAAAAAAGTTGTGTATTTAGAAGAACCCCACAGTGGATAAATGGGCTATTATACACATTTTTAATGTGCTAATTATTTCTGTTATGTTGTCAAGCATAAATCCTGCAAACATTTGGTCACAGACATCCCACTTCCAAATGTACAAGAACACTCATGGCAGACCTGCATATCATGATTAGCAACATCTCCTGGAGCAAAAATTAAAGATCACGTTGTCAGGCAAAAAGAGAGAAAGTGAAGCACTTGGATAAAACCAGCTGAGATGGCTACTTCCTATCCATGCACGGTAAAAAACACCTGACCCAGCACACCTTTCTGAGACTCTGAAGTTCTGTAAAGCAGTTGGATTTTGTGAAAGCAACTCAAGATTTAGAACACCCTGAAATCAAGAGGTTTCAGTTTTCCCAGTTCCTGTGTTGCTCCACACCCCTGACAGCACCAAGGTTCACCAGAGGCAGCAAGATGGGAAGCACTGTATTTCTCCCTTTTGTGGGATTTCCAAATCTTTCATAAGCCAAGACCTACCACATTCACAAATTGCCTCCAAATCAGGATCTTCTGCAGCAAGGAACCTGCTGGGCTGAACTGCAGGAACTCAGGCTCAGGAGAGCTGGTTCAGCCACTGCCCGTCCCATCCCAGCTGGGGATTACAGGAATGGAGGAAGCTCTAACTGTGCATTGCTTGGGAGGCACAGACACCAATTAGGATTTACAGTAGTTAATACTATCTAATTTCTGAAGTGTGTAAGAACACTTGGATCTCAAATACAGAGTAAGCATATAGTGAGTTGCTTTAATATAGTGCATTGTGCCAGTAACTGGAGTAATAAGGGCAGGGAGCCTTTGAGCACCTCTGTGTCTTAGTGCTGAACAGGGAACAAGGGAATGAGGAGGTTTTACAGATGTGTCCTTCTAACTGCTTTGCAAAGTTAGGCTGTATTTTCCAGAATGGTTCTAAGCAGTATTGAAAACACTAACCCTGCCATAGCATGTGTGTAATGCTGAGCACTACATGGAACCCACCGAGTTCACAAATGCCTGTTTACTTAAATGTGGATAAAACCAGTGTGGTAGGGCTTGGAGGAAAAGCTCTTCTCTTCCACAGATTTCTCTGCTCTCTGTGATGGATTTTGATTTGAGAGAAAGATTTGCATTTTAGAACTGCGTTATTTGTTAGAATGTAGAATCATAGAATGGTTTAGTTCCAACCCCCCTGCCGTGAGCAGGGACATCTTCATCTGGATCAGGGCACTCAGAGCCTCCACCCAGCCTGACCTGGAATTTTTCCAGGAATGGAACATCCACAGCTTCTCTGGGCAATCTGTGCCAGTGTACCACCACCCTCACTGTAAAAAAATCCCTTATATCTAATCTAAATCTCCCCTCTGTTAGTTCAAAACCATCACCCCTTGTCCTACCCCTGCAGGCCCTGCTAAAATGTTTGTCCCCATCTTTCTTATAGGCCCCCTAATACGTAAGCAAACATAATGCAGGAACAGATGTGCCTTTCCCCAAGGAAACACAACCCTACCACCACACGTCACATGCATGAAACCTTTCTAGAAAGATTTAACCAAAAAAGTACCCTAAGTGGGGGCAGGCACACACTTTGAAATCCATTTTCTGTGATCTCTCCCAGCATTTGAGTGACACCTGAACTCAGCCCATCACTGGCAGCACATGTTCTGCAGAGCCAGCCAAGCCCCACAGACACCTCACAGCTCATCTGAGCCTTGCTCACGGCAGGAGCCGTGGATTATGTTACTTTCTGGGGAATTCATGCCTGTGTTTCATCCACTGCACCACAGACTGAGTGTGCAAAAGCAGAAAACCAATGCACATCATGGAAGTTCGGCTGTTAAATCCTTCTGTCCCAATTAGCAGCTGGAAAACATCAGTTTTTTATGTTTGCTTTGGGTTTGGGTTTGGTTTTGGGGGGTCTTAGGGGGCGGTTGGTTTTTTGAACACTGAAAGTCCAGGTTTCATCCTCAAAAGAGAAATCAAGAGAGGAGCTTTAAGTGACAAAAGCAGAAACCACCATTAATACAGAGACTGCTACAAATGGGTACTGGACAGAAAGGTACATGAGCAGCGTTCAGCCCAACTAAACCTCAGCCAAATCTCTTACTCCAGACTATTCCAACTCTTAGAGGCCAATAGCTCCTCTGCTCCACAAGCATCAAGTTCCTTTTCTCTCAAATTATCAGTTTTACATCCCAAAGTTCAAACCGAGTGATTATTCTCCACTGGCAGACAAGTCGAAGGGTGCTACTTCTGGTTTGGACCTGAAGAAGGGGCTTGGGACTCCAAAGCTTTGGCAGCTGGTTTTGTTTTTCCCCCAGCTCCTCAGTTTGCTGAATTAAAAGAAATCATAAAAAAAAAAGACTTGCAACTCTCCAAACCCTGTTTCACCATTTGATCTCGTGAGTACCTTTATCGCACCGTTAGCTTTAACGTGCAACATCCAGCGGTTCCCTAATGGCTTTTTAATGTTCAGATTAACCTAATTGCAGACCTGTTATCTAAATGGCAGAGCTTTATCTCCAGTTCTATTAACTGTACAGATGACTTAATCAGATGAACATGCATGGTGTCAGGTTGGGTTTTCCTCTTTTCCTGGTTGGATATTCCACCCTGTACCAAAGGGTGTAGATGTAGGTGTAGATGTTCATTTGTCCAGAGCATGGAGAGCCCTCACCTTCCCACCCCAGGGCTGGCAGACCCAGCTCCACCACACCAGGGCTGGAGGACAGAGGAACTTCAAGCAGATCACACACAGATTCATAGAATCCTTAAGGTTGGAAAAGACCTTTAAGTTTACCAAGTCCAACCGTCAACCCAGCACCACCACCACGTTCACCACTAAACCATGTCCCCAAGTGCCACATCTTTGAACAGTTCCAGGGATGGCAAATCCACCACTGCTCTGGCAGCTGTTCCAAAGCTTTACATAAGCTGGTTTTTAACAGCAATTTAACATACTCCAGCTCAAGGTGGTGATGGAGCAGCCACACCAGTAGTGCTGCTGGCAGAACCTTCCCTCAGCAGGGAACACCAGCAGCCTTGTCCACACTTGGAACTGAAACGTGGAAGAAGCAGCATGACCCGGGCCCCTGGAACAAGCACCAGGCTGGATCGCAGGGTGCAGTTACAGAGGCTGGCGGCCGAGCAGGGAGGACAAGAGAGATAACATCAGCGTGTTTACAATGGGAATAGCAAGAGAAGAGATATGAGTAACTGTAATAAAGATGAAAGCACTTGGCAGCTGTGTCTGTGGTCTCAACTTCGAGCTATTTTAAGATTTTGTTTTGTTATTATCGTGTTTTGAATTGTTTCACTCCACAAACAAGTTTTGTGTAAAACGACCCTATTTTTAACAGTCTGTTTATAGCTGATAAGATCTCCAGCAAAGCAACACCTCATTCGCAGGCTCATTTTGTAGTTAGAAAACAAACACTTCAATGAGGCTGTAACTGAACGGGTGAGAATCCCCCTCCCCACCCAGAACCAGCATTCCCCACCTGCAGTGCTGCACTCCCAGGCTGGGCTGGAAGGTGAGCCAGGGCAGCTGGAAGGTGGCAATCCCATTCATCCAAGTGTAGATCCTCAGGCTGGATCAGCGGGGCAACACAAATCCTCAGCAGCAGATACCCCCCTCCCCACTTCACCAGCTGACCATTAAGAGCAAAAAATCGAGTTAGGATGCAGGAACGTGGGGAAGCTCTGGGAATGCTGAGATACTGGCAGCTTATCAGGGTCTACTCACACACTCAAACTCCAAAGAGAACGTGTTATTGTCGGGGCTGGTGGTACAAGGAGCCTTTTCACAAAAATACATTACATACACAGAGAGTTTCTAGCATGTAATCTAATAACAGCAATAATTAGCATTATTGCTGCACCTAACAATATTCAACCCGTACTAAAACCCCAGGTGATAACAAACGTGGGGAACGCTGATCCCTCTCTTGCCTTGAACCCCCAAGTGTACACAGGAGAGCTACATGATGAAGCCACTGCTTAGTACAGGAGAAAAGCTGATGGCCCATTACCTAATTCAAATCCTGCCAAAGCTCCTGAGTCTTCTCATCCTCAGGGAGCTCTGGGTCATTCTTTACTTAATGGTGGTGAAAGCAAAAATCCTATTTGGACATTTTGCAACAGTTTAGTCTCCCAAGGACAGACACCTAAAATATAGCAAAGGGCTGGTTGAGGCCAGGGGAGATCCAAACCCACATTGAATTCTACCTAAACCGTGTGTAGGTGCATTGACCAAAGGATGGGGGAAGTTTCCCAAACTTGACATGTCGAGGCCCAGCCAGGAGCACCAGAACACTCCTCTTGTCACGCGATTGCAACACTGAGAGCATGGGAAAGTGGGGAGTGTTTCGAGGTGAGTGCACGGCCCAGAGCACCCTGCACCAACAGCTGATCCTCTCGCCTTGTTTTGAATGCAATTGGCTCTGTCTCATCTAAAAATGACTATTCTTTCCACGTACAGCATGAGGTGCAGGAAGCCACACAAGATCTTATCTGCAAGGGCATGTGCACTTGGGTGGTGTCTACACTGACAATTTAGGCAATTTTCCCACAGTGGGGTTCACATCAGAAGAATAACCTCTTCAGTAGAACTGCTTGGAGTGGTGATGCACGACAGATACCAGTGGTTTCTGATGACTCCTGTGTTACTTAGCCCTGCTTGCAAGCTGGGACAGCACAAGGGTAAATAAGTCTGTGCCTGACTTAGTGCACTATTTCTGAACCAAAGGCAAATGAATTTCTGAAAACCCATAGAATAAACCAAACAACAGAACCAGACTTTGCAGAGGAGGATCCAACGTCACCTCCAGGAAAATCACAGTGATCAAAGTTTGGATAATGGCAGAAATAACTGAGTAAAAGGCACATCAGGTATTAATCACTGGGCACATCTGGTTTGTGTGTTGGAATCACTCATTTCAAACTTGTGGCTCATCAGCTTTGCTGGAGTTCTGAGTGCATTCCTGCACAGCGTATGACATCAGGTTCGATGGTTGATTGCTTCCTGCTCAAAGGGCACTCGACACACACAGCTGGCTGAGGAGAAGGTCTGCAGAAATGAGGAAAACACAAGATTTCTCAGGTCCACTCTCAAAGGACCATGAAGGAGTAGGTGGAGAAGTAAAAGTCAAGGTTGGAATATGCCTGTGCACAGATGAGGGGAGGAGGCAATGAGACCAACGCTTCTATGATTTGTCTTCCTCAGGTCACTCAGCAGTTTTAAATGGGGTTTAACTGGTCAGTGCCCCCTCCAGTACTCCTTTGGAGCACTGCCCAAGGCTCCTGTGGGCTCAGGCCACCCACCTTCCCAGATCCACATTCTCTGCATGGTTGGATCTGCTGCTCATCCTCCTGGCTTCTCCCAGAGCCCAGAAGTGCTGGCAGGAGGAGGAGAGCACTACCATCTCATTTACGATTTCCCAGCATCGTTCAAGCTCCTTCCCCGCCATTCCCCAGGCAGAGGCCAAGAGCAGAGCCACTCCCAAAGCCGCAGGGTCGGGAGCAGGTGGCAGTGGCCCATGCATGGCCTGTGGGTTTGGCTCCCTCTGCTCTGGAGGGGCATCATCTGGCAGGAAACTGCCAGTAAAGCTGTCCTTGAGCAGCAGAGCAAGTTAATAGGAAAAAACTGTTGAGACTAACATCATCATCTTTAAGTCAGAAAAAACTGCTGTAACATTTTCCTTAGTTTTCCTATCCATTATAGTTCTCAATTTAAAAGAAAAAAGGAAAGTTAAATGCACATGCTTTAAAACACAGCAAAAGTTGAACAAGCCTTTGTATAATTAAGGTGGTGAATGGAGGGAAGCAGCAGTATCAGAGACATTTCCCTGGCCTGAGAACAGCTCAAAAAAAGTCAGAGTGAAGGAATCCAGAATCTGATCAATGCTAACACTGATCTCTACTGACAGATCTGCAACGATACATTGTGGGCACTCCAGCACTACGTATGAAGTAGGACTACAAACACCAATATCCCTAACTTGGTGTTCAAAGCATCATAGCACTGAAAGTGAAGGTCATGGTGGGGATTGAACTGGTCATTGTTACACCTTTGAGTATTTGTGCTCCTTTAAGTTTAACTCTGGTCAACCATCCCCCTTTCTATTACATCTGCAGGAGTACGTATTGCTGACAAAAACTTGAAATTCTGTGTCTAAACAGCTTTTTCTCTGGGTACTCCAATATATTTTATGGCAAATTTTAATTACTGAACTCTAATAGATAACCCACATTATCTTAATTGAAAGAGCAAACATTAATCAAATTTCACATATGGAATGATGCTTCCTTATATGTAGAAATTAATGGATGAAACATTAGTAAAGAAAATATACTCTGCTTTTGAAAACAGAGAAATCTGAATGGACAGCAACCAAAAAGCCTCTTAAAAACAAAACGCTACCAGCTTCATCCAGTATTCTTGTTTAAGAAGCAAAGTGATGAAGGGGAGAGAAATGCTGCGAATCACCGACACAGAGAGGCTGGAGTGGGAGGTCTCTCAGGCCCAAGAATATTTCTGGTTGTCAGAGGCTAAAAAGATTATTTATTGTTTCCTTCCTAAACCCAGCTCCACTGCCACCTGTTCAGAATTTACTATAAAGCTGTTAAACAAGACGAGAACTTTGATGCTGACTGTGAAAACAAGTTTCACTGTATCTGACCCGAGCAGCACTCACTGCTGATCCAGAAGCAAAGGAATTTGATTTTTTTCTTTAAGCACAGCTATCTTTTTACCTTTATAAGCTGTTTAAAAAATGTAAATAAAATAACTCAGTGGACAATAGAGGGCATTCATCCCCCAGAAAGACAGCCGCCACCCTTAGACATGAAATATCGCAGCACATTAAGTCATGAGACCCCGCTAATCAAAGCTGACAGGGCCCTGAATGTGATTTCTGCTGAGACTTAGCGATATCATGGGGCACTGAAGCATGCACAGCCTGCCAGACTGCCCCTGTTCATGTGACAATGGCTTTTATTCCCCAAAGGGGCCTGCGAGTGACAAGAGTCCCCTTTGTCTCTGGGCTCCCGCATTCGCAGTGCAAGAGAGGTTCATTCAACCAGCCCCAGACACTCTTTGAAAGGCTGAAGTGTAACATAAGATGACCATGAAACACTAGCTTGCCTTCTGCCTACCCCTCATTCTTCTCCAGCACAGCCTGGCCTATTCAGGGCCTCTCGCAGCCCCGCTCGCGCTGCATTACCCCCGGTCTGCTGAATCCCCGCATTGTCCCGGCCCCGCACCCAGAGCCCTTCCCACACCACAGCCCCCAGCACCCAGAGCCCTTCCCACACCACATCTCCCAGCACCCATCACTCTTCCCACACCATGTTCCCCCAAAGCCCTCCCACACCATATCCTCCTGGCAGCACGGCTGGGCTCTGGCACCACTGGCACAACCCAGGCTGAGGGCAGCACGGAGCCACGGCTGGCTTTGGAGGGATTCTAGGAAGGGGACAAACCTGCTACACTTCACCTGGAACTCCCTGAGTGGGAATGCTAAACCCTCCCATCTCCCCACACTGTGGGGGCCATGATGGGCAGAGCTGGGAGCCCCTCACTCTGCTCCCAGTGCCTGGCGCTCCTCCAGCAGCTGCTCACTCCACTCACAACAGGATGGATAAACCCCCAAAACAGCCCAGACACCTCAAACCTCCACTTACACGTCCCTGCTTTTTCCCAAGCCGTCGTACCCGCTGTTTTCCTGCATCCCGGGAGCACTAGTGCCATCCACTGGCCCAGCAGGTGCCTCCTCACCACAGCCGGAGCTGCCAAACCAGCACCGAGTCACTCCACCCGCGCCATCGTCCTGGGCCTGGCACCGCCTGGGCACGGCTGGGCACCCCCCTGGCCCCTGTCCCACCACTGCCCTCCCACAGTGCCCTGACCCTGCTCAGCCTCCCGCCAGCTCCACTAAAACCAGGCGCAAGGGAGGGCTGGATTCACTTCAGAAACAAATAACTGCCACGGCCATGCCCAGGGAGCTCTGGGATCTCATTTGCCAAAGGAAACTTTCTCCAAAACCTCCATGAGGGAAGGGAGCCTTAACACTCTGGGCAGAGATCCATGGTTGGCAAACCACAGACAAAGGGAATAATCTTCCCTAAAATATGTCCTGGAATCACAGACTGGTTTGGGTTGGAAGCACATCTCATCCCACCCCCTGCCATGGGCAGGGACACCTTCCACTAGCCCAGGTTGCTCCAAGCCCCGTCCAACCTGGCCTTGGACACTTCCAGGGATGGGGCAGCCACAGCTTCTCTGGGCAACCTGTGCCAGGGCCTCCCCATCCTCACAGGGAGGAATTTCCTCCCAACAACTCATTTACATTTCTCCTCTTTTAGTTTAAAACATTGCCCCTTGTCCTATCACTTTCTGCCCGTGCAAAGGTCTCCCTTACTCTTTTTTATAAGCCCCTTTAAGTACTGAACTGTGAAACACCCAGTGTCTTATTGCAAACACAGCATGAAAACAAATAATGGCAGTCAGGATTTGCATAGGTTTCTGTCCTTTCAGGTGAGAGACTGAAGAGCCAAAAATCCTACATGTGAATCTGCTTCACTGCTCCAGCTGAGAGATGAGGAATAGCAGGATGGACAGACACCCTCAGCCCACTGCAGTGCTCAGAGCCTGAGCTCCAGGTTGTTTGGGGTTATTTGTTGTGAACTGAGGTATGTTCAGTCCCCAAGGGCAGTAAAAGATTTCCTGTTATTTTTGAAGATATTTCTATTCATCCGTCTGGTAACAAAACAAAACTAGAAGAAAGTTATGGCTGAGAGCGAGAAGCTGTTGAGGTTTCCTGTTCTTCACACTGGGAATGAGCAGCAAATGAGCTCTGCTGAGGAAGAAAGAACAGAAAAACAATTCCACAAAAAAAATTTACAGCTTTCCAAAACCAGATCTAGAAAGAACTGTGTTTCTCATGAAAACAACAAATATCTTTGGAGTCATGAACTTAAAAATCCCACTTGAATATAGTCAAATAGGACAATATTGTTACAACTGTCAAACACATTCAAAAACTTTTTGAGCAAAAGAGTGAGTCTCCAGCAGCTACCTGGGAATTTTGAACCAAATACAAAATATCTTTGTTTCAGTATTCGAAGAAATCAACATGAATGGAATTCCAGGATCTCACTTGGGAATTCAGCTTTACAGAAGAACAGGATTTTTAATACTGCTACTTGAGATTTTCCTTTTGCTAAACAAGATCAAGCTGTTCTACACTATCCAAGTGAACCACCTTCCTGGGAGAAAAAGAAACCTATAATTTTTGTCTTTAAAACAGAAAGATCATAAAATGGTTGAGAGGGTCCTTCAAGACCACCCAGTTCCACCCCCTGCCATGGGGGGACACCTTCCACTAGCCCAGGTTACTCCAAGCCCCGTCCAACCGGGCCTTGGACACTTCCAGGGATGGGGCAGCCACAGCTTCACTGGGCAGCCTGGGCCAGGGCCTCCCCACCCTCACAGGGGAGAATTCCTCCCTAATATCTCATCTAAAGCACTGGCACTATTGTAGTTTGCTCATGAGAACGTGAGAACTCCCAAGGCCACCAAGGTATATCCGTGATGCCAGAGATGCTGCAGTGCTGTAACCCCAGGGTAGAGCACACAGGCTCCTGGGTGCACTGAACTCCTGCCTGGATCAGTTACACAGTTTGAATATGAGCCTCACTGGTAAAGAGGCTTCAAAACTCCTCCAGCTGAGAATTGAGGTTGGGGCAATCACTGAGTTTTCCAAGCCCTCTGGCTGCAGGCAGGCTGGAGATAGCACAGCAGGTCTATGACTGGCTACCAAAATCCTTTCTTTTCTTGCTGTGGAAAAGGAAAACAAAAAAGAACACAACCATCCCCTTAAATTCTCTAAATTAAACCCTATTAACCTATTACTTTCAAAGGTCAGAGAAGGAGGGGAGGGAGGATTCCCTGGCATTCTGTACTCAGCTAGCAGAAAAGCTGAGGCTGGACATAGCTCCTGTACAGGGGAAGAGCCTGCTAGGCTGCAGCATTCACAGCGTGCAGCTGCTGGGATGAAACGGAATTCACATTGAAATGCATCCAAAAAAAGGACACAGACATTCACAGAGAGTTGGGAAGGTAAATTTATTTGAAAGACATGACCCACCTCTTTGTAATCGCCCTTGAGATAAAGATGACTGACATGTTCAAGCAAATAGTTCCGGTCTGCTGTGTGGAGCTGGTAAATGCTGATCAGGGGGTCAAGCAGATTAGCTGGGCACTGGGAGAGGATTCTGAGCACACGGGCCTGCAGCTTCTTCAGCTGGATGCCAGACTTGAAAAAACCAAAACAAAAATCAAACATGGGTTTAGTAAAGATGGCTGAGATTCAACAGCAGTGGGAAATGCAGCTTGTTTAAACAGAATAAGCCAATTCCTTTGGAAGGGATTCTCCAATTTCCCCACGGAGTCTGCAAGCACAAATCAGAACAATATGATACACGTTATTTTCACAGCATCCAATTCAAAAACATGAAGAGTTTGCGGGATAATTCTGGAGAAGGGATATGGCCTTGTGCAAAAGTAAAATCTGAAACTGGAAAAATGCCCTCTGAACTAGTACAGCTCTTCAGAAATTCTCCTCTCTAGTTCTCAGCAGAAAATCTTTGAATCCAGAGACTCCCCTCCAGGGAGATCTCAGCTGTCAGGCATAAGAATTCCATTTCACTCCCAGGCTTGCTCCTGGGTGCAAGAAGGGCAGGAAAAGCAAAAGCACCATCAAAAGATGCACAGACAAAGGTATTAATCCTTGTGTTTCCCACATGATCATTCATGACACAACAATTTCCCACACTCGTGACTCAGGAATTTCAGTGGCAGTAGCACTTTGCTGCACTTTGCAGATCCTGTAATGGCAGAGCTCAACATCTAACCAGAGCCATTTGGAAAAATGTGAAAGGAAGCAACACAAATATAAAAGTATCCTGCAGTTCAGAGCCAACAGCTTATAGGAAAGAGAAAATCTCTTTTCCATATAGGTCAGAATATATAAAGGCAGAAGGAATGGTAAACATTAGGAAGTATAATCTGATGACCCAACATTACAGAACTAATCATTCGGCTGCTGAAAAGGCAGACTGTTCCCATTTTCTGCATTCCCACCATATGGCAGGAGTTAAGCAATCCTACAGTAACTGGCTTCTATTTGCAGAGCTGGAAGAACACACAGAGCAGATTACTGCAACTGGGTTTATCCTGACAGCAGGGATGTGAGTTCCAGTGGGAGAGCCTCCAGCCTGGAAAGGCTGCAAGATCAACGCTCCATCGAAGTGGTTTGATCTGGAGAGCTGGAAAGCCCAACTTGGGAAGGGAAACAGAGCTCTGGCATCACAGCTTCCAATATGATTTCATTTTCAGACCAGCATGCCACAGACAACAACATCTCAGTAAGAGTTTCACACCTTGTCACACTGTGTATAAGGCTACAGAGAAGATGCTGGACTATGGAATAAAGTGAAAGTGGAGATACTTGAGGCACATTAAAATCAGTCCCTCTCTCCCAACTCTCTTCTAACCTGTGGAACAGCAGGATGCTCTTTTATCCAAAGCTGCAGCTCTGTGGTGATGTAATACCCCAGGGAATGCCCTTTCCCCTTCCAATCACTGCTGTTCTCCAGCATGGCCAGGAGTCCTGCCAAAGGGTCCTCCAGTCCGGCAAAGCCCCGCCTGATTTCTTCCTTGAGCTGCTGAGATACAAAACCACATTGTCACGTACAAAAAGATTAGTGAATCCTCCCTTCCCCCAGTTGAACACAAAGCTTTATTTTTTTAAATTTAATCTATTCAGAGAGGTAACTGTTGCTATTCAGCCACCATCCGCGCCTCCAGTGACTTTTCATGTCATTACAGATTCCTTCATGGCTCACTGCACCTCAAACCCAATGGGAAAAGCAGCAATTGTCCACACTAATTATCCCATAAAGACAGAGAAGTTGTTCTGTGGGGCAGACAAAGGGGCTTGGGATTTGGGGGAGGGGGAGAAAAGAAGAGAGCTGGAGAGAGGGGTGTTATTAGGAAAACGGCAATAC
Organism: Manacus vitellinus; assembly: GCF_001715985.3. Taxonomy (NCBI): domain Eukaryota; kingdom Metazoa; phylum Chordata; class Aves; order Passeriformes; family Pipridae; genus Manacus; species Manacus vitellinus. Next base: position 11,061,188 of record NW_021940039.1, on the reverse strand, counting down.
CGAAGGTAGAGAATTGGGTTCAAAAACCTGCTCATCTTCTAACAGACTTACACGAGCACAGTGCATGAACCTCCTCATTCCTGCACCACAAACTTGCACATTTGACCTTATCCCCACTTCAGCTACAATGGCTCCTCAGCGTTATTGGAATATTTGGGAATCTCAAAATAGTTTGGATTTTGCACACAGGGTCAAAATGAATGAAATATCTGAGTTCAAACTCTGTCAGACTGCCATTCTCCAAATCTGTGCTCCTGTCCCCAAACCTCCCTGAGCAGGGCATTCTCTGCTCACCACCTACAGCCCCTGCACGTCAGGCATCACACACCTCCGAGAGCCTAAAGGCCCTGCAAAGGGGCTTGGAACATGGGAAAACTCCATGCCATAAATCTTAGGAATCCCAGGGTGATGTGTTTAGAAATGTGAAGGAATTGGACCCTCACTTTGTGAATGTTAATAGGCTACTTACTACCCATCTGGTAGAAGTGATAAATTAGCAGTACTGAGCAATATCTCTATAATGTTTACATTAGAAGTAGTTTCCAAGGAGCTGGGAGGGTTGGCAGGGTGAGGAAGTGGCATCCTCAGTACCCACACAGGACCTCTCACTGCATGGTACATGCACCAGCGTGGAGCAGGGCAAAGGCAGAGACAGAAGACAAGAAATGACTGAGAGCAGCTGCTCTCTTTCTTTTCTGGATAAAAAGCCAAATCCAAAAGATGCTCATTCCTGCTGCAGCCAGCACTTGTAATTTACTGTATATCATGGCCCCAGTCAGAGCTTCCAATGGAAACAACATAAAGTTTGAAGAACGACATGGAAAACAAAAGAAAATCTACAGAAAATCTGCCAATGAATTTGTTCTTTTTTATTCATCGACAATATTTACTGGAAGACAGTAATTTTCCAGAGTGTCTTTCATGTCTGGAAAAACCACAGAACCTATCGTTTACGACAGAAACTGTTTCTTTCTCACTAGACTATCAAAGGCAGCATGAAAAAGCTGATGACTAACAAAGATGTGACTTCAGATAAGAGATTTCTCCCTGCAAGTAATTTTCCCTGTGGCAAGAGTTCGCTTCAACTTCACTGGGAGATGCAGCAGAAGGCAAAGCCGAGCTCTTATCCAACCACAAACATCCAATACAACAGCCAAAGGAAAACAAAGCAACTTGCCAACTCAATTGCACTGCTTAGAAATGGCTTTTTTCCCCCCCAAAGCCCCACTTCAGCACACTCAGAGCTTCCACCACACTGCTCAACTCCTCCTTGGGCTGGAGTCCGAGCCTGGGCTTTGGTGGGCTGGGTTCCAGCAGACACCAGGTCCTGCTGGCACGGGCAGAGCAGCTCCCAGCACTGACCCCGCTGCCAGCAGCATGAACTGTGCTCATCCAGACTGAATCTGGCCTTGGTACCAGCCAGGCCAGGACAAGCTGGGAAAAAGCCTCCCTGCAGCCCTCGGAGCAAGCTGAAGCCTTCAACCATGAGGTGTGTAGTCTGAGGGGGAAAAGCAAAACCAGAAAGGGCATGAGACACCTAAATCAGAGAGGAAGGAGTGCTGTGCTCCCTGGCTCATCCCTCTGCCAGAGAAGGATTCCTCTCAGACATAACTGCCATTTCCATTTCAATTGATTCCCATGGCAGGGAATGCTCCTTGGGGGATTTCTACAGCCTGACAGATCATGGGAATAGGAAAATGTTGCTGATGCTCAAACTACACACTTCTTCATTCAGCTTTGGTCCCTTATTTCCAGTCACACAGCTCCAGGCAGTCTGCAGATGCTTCCTGGTTATTCCAGAACCGTCTTTCCTATGTAGAAAATGACCATTTCTTATACCCACGTTCCAGAACTGAGGTCATGCCATGGCAGACACTCTCCTGCCCATGGTCACTGATTTGAGACCAAGGGCTGATTCTCCCAAGTTCACAGACAATATTCACTTACAGGCACACACAGCGAGAGGCAAAGAAGCTCCTGCCATTTTCCTGGCAGTGGAGCAGACTGAGCTGTATTTAAACCAACTTCCCTCAGTTATTTGGGGTGGCAGCAGCAGCACAACACTCCTGAGCTGCACAGAGAGGGCAGGGCAGCCCTGCCCCTTAAGAGTCCACACTTGCTGTGGGTGCATGGCCCTAGGCAGGGATCAGCCCATCTCAGTCACAGCGTGACCAGCACATGTCAGAACCCACGGGGACATTCCTGCTGAGCTTCCCTCATCAGCTGGTCCCACCACAGGCCTCCTCATCGCTCCAAAAAGGGTTCATTGGGGGTCAGAAATGCACCCTCCAGGTGGAGAAACACACTCCTGCCTGTGCCAGCACCCCCACAGCACTGCCTGGAGGGGGACCTGCAAACCCCACTGGGGAACTGCAGCCTGCATGTCCTGCAATGCTGCATCCCACTGGAATGACCAACACAAGAAAGACATGGACCTGTTGGAATGAATCTAGAGGAGGCCACTAAGTTGGTCAGGAGGCTGGAGCCCCTCTGCTCTGGAGCCAGGCTGGAAGAGCAGGGAGTGTTCACCTGGAGAAGAGAATGATCCAGGGAGAGCTCAGAGCCCCTTCCAGTGCCTAAAGGGGCTCCAAGAGAGCTGGAGAGGGACTTGGGACAAGGGATGGAGGGACAGGACAAGGAGGAATGGCTTCACACTGGCAGAGGGCAGGGTTAGATGGGATATTGGGAAGGAATTGTTGGCTGTGAGGGTGGTGAGGCCTTGCCACAGGTTGCCCAGAGAAGCTGTGGCTGCCCCAACCCTGGAAGTGTCCAAGGCCAGGTCGGACAGGGCTTGGAGCAACCTGGGCTAGTGGAAGGTGTCCCCCCATGGCAGGGGGGCAGGATGAGATGATCTTTAAGGTCCCTTCCAACCCAAACCAGTCTGGGATTCTGTCATTCTGTGACCATTACAGAAACAAACCAACTGAACACATGGAGCTGCAAGTGTGAGTCCTGGGGATCCTGCAGCTTTTCCACCTCCTGCAGGAATACTCTGATGTTTTCTGGTCAATGACACGTCCATGGGAGGCTTTGTCATTTCCAGAGTATTTTTCTTCCCAATCCACACACAGATCCCAGGGTACCCAGTGCAAAGAATTTTGATGATTACCCTTTCCTACTGTTGTTTTGTGGGATTAAATGACCTCAAGACCTAAAGGATAATATTTTTTTTCCTTCAATTGTAACAAAACTTGATGGAAAGCTCAAGGCTTTAGAGTTGCTGAGCTCAAATCTCCCTTGGTGAGTGACCATTTGGAAAGGCACCTCTCACATTGGGTTTCCAGTTGTTTAGTAATTCCAGCTGGGAACCACAGACTACCAGTAATGGAAAGTCTAAGTGCAGTAGTCAAGGACAGTGACTAAACACTCCAGACACCCAGGATGGAGCACGTACACCAGGTCCTCAGCCATGCTGGCCATTCCACACAGGACACATTCCACGTGGGGAGATGCAGGGTCCTGGGTCTTTTAGAAAAGAAACCATCTCAGCTGTGAACCTGCCTGAACAGTGGAGAGTTAAACATGGGAAACCCACCACTCAGCCAATTCATCTACTGGTTTTGTTAGTTTTCAAGCTCCAAGATTTAGATTAAATATATTTTACTGCCTAAGAGAAATCTCCATGTAGAGTCCATAGGTTGCTGTATAAAAATACTGCACTAATTTTAGCCAAGCAGTGTAAATTCACCACTCTAAAAGGCAAAGACAAACCAAATCAGAAAAAAAAATACTTTGAATAGGAAAGCTTTGATATCATTCCACTTGGCAAAGAGCACTTCTCTACCGACTTCAACCCTCATTTTTTTCAGCTACTAGAAGTATTCTTCCCCCTCCCCGAAGATCCTCCATTTAATGGACAAAAAAGTGTTTAAAACAAAACAAAAGCAACTTTGATTTTTTTCCCTCTGTAACTCAGCCCTGTAAACTCCAGCTCTTTTATAGGAGCCCCTGAACTGCTCCACATCACACAGAGTACCTTTTTTTTTCACTTGTAGCTGCAAATGCACAGGCTCTTCCCCTGTGTGCTGGAATGAAAGAGTAGTGAAGGATTGCGGGTCTGACCTGTGCCTGGACATGCTCTGCATGTCACCGAGGGGGCTCAGCCTTACCTTCCTCAGCTCTTGCTTTGTCCAGAGAAGCTGAAGGGTTTTCAGCAACAGGAGTGGGTCCTGGCCTGGAGGAGGGGGAAGAGAGAGAGAAAAGGAGAGAGAAAAACAAAACAAAACAGATTTATTGGCTCTGTAGAGGCAGCCCAGACACACTGGGGCATTGTTTCACCCGAGAGAAATCAGCTACTCCGTGCACTGTGTTGGAAACCACCAACCTTCCAACTGCCAGTCAGGATTAGAGTGCTAAACCCCTGCACTCCAAACCCCAGCCGACTCACAGCCACCACCCATGCAGGCTTTAACTCAGCACCCCCAGCTCCAACACTGCAGAGCTGTGCTGGTGCAGTCACAGCTCAGTCCTGTTGCTGCTCCTCACCCCGTCCACCCTCACCCCGTCCACCCCCACCCCCTTTTCACACGAAACAAAACGGTCCTGGAAGAGAGAACACGTTGCACAGGTCGGGAAGGGTGATGAGCACACAGATTTTTAGGGAATGGCTCTGAAGTGTAACCTCATGGCAACCTGGGGGTGGAGGAGGGAGTGGGTGAATTTGGGTGCTGGAGGGGAGAGTCTGTCCTTGACAGGCTGGACTGGACACAGGCTGAGGGATCTGGGTAAAGTGGTGTCTGAGGAAGAGGGAAGATGAAATGCTGCTGTGATTAGTGGCAATGCTAAACAAAGAGGGATCCAATATTTCAAAAGAAGGTTATTTGGAATTTTCCTCTTACTTTTCACCTAGTTATTGTAGAACTTGAAGTCAGTTGTTCTTTTGTGTCTATTATCATTCATCATACTGTTACTCATCATGCCAGTATTTCTGAACCAATTTTTTAGGAATAACTCATTTTAAAAGCAGTAACATGTTTGATATTTGATTCTATTTAATGCACAATCATTTTCTTATGAAACCATGACTCAGAATATTCTGAATGAAAATCGTCTATGGCATGAACAGTTTAAATGTGAAGAATGACTTTAAAAATCTGAATGAGCTCTCCAAAACCACTCCTTCTCGTGAACCTCTTCTTATGTTTTCACACAGCCAAAAGAAAATGTTAAAAGGAAGCATTCTTTCAATCACCTTTTGTGTTTTACAATTCCTAAAGAGCTCATTTCCAAATGCCAGATTTCATGCTCAGTATCCCATCACACTTCATATTTCAGGTCACAAAAAACTTCCTCAGCTGTGAAACGCTCTACCTCATCCAACTGAACTCTGAGGCACTGCATTTATAAAATATTTGAAGTAGCAAGCTGATTACTGGTTGAGCCAAGAGCATGATAATATTCCCATTATCCACTAACCTCTGGGAAACACCAGCCAAATTAAAAATGCCACATTTACAATTCATAAGATAATATTTTCTTTCATCTCTGGTTGTTCTGAAATGTTGAACTCTCCAAACACTGGCAGTTCTCAGCTACTGCTCCTCCTCTGGAAAAAGAAAAGGCTCTTTTTACACCAGAACAGAAGAAAAGCCAGATCCCTACTCCCCACTAAATTAGCAAATTACAGTCAAATTCAACCCATGTGTGTGTGCATATCTGCACACTCTCCTTTTGGCCTAACTCCCAAAGAAATTTATACACACACAGGAAAAAAAAACTAGAATGCAATGCAGTGTGTAACCAAATACACTGTAAATCTGAGCTGTAATTAATGCAGGGAACAAGCTGGAATGATACAGGAAATGAGAGCAGTTAAGGAGAGCAGTGTTTCACTTCAGATACAGCCAATAATTCAACTTGTTAAAAAGCTTTCTAAACCTCAATCAACAAACCCAGTCCTTTTCTTACTGACTTTTTCCTGCCTTACCTCCCTGCAACTGAAACCCAAACTCACTGGTCTGAGACACACAGACCAATGGAAACGTCTCTCCAGTCAATTTTAACCAGCTCAGTGTGGTGCCAACATGGCCCTGAGCAGGCACAGGTACATGGGGCACCTTCCCCTCCCCAGACCCTGGCACTGAATGCACCCAGTACTCAGTTATTTCCACAGACCCCACCTGGAGCACTGTCCAGCTCCAGGGTGCTCAGCACAGGAAGGACATGAACCTGTTGGAGCAAGTCCAGAAGAGGCCACAAAGATGCTTCGAGGGCTGGAGCCCCTCTGCTCTGGAGCCAGGCTGGAAGGGCTGGGGGGGTTCACCTGGAGAAGGGAAGGCTCCAGGGAGACCGGAGAGCTCCTTCCAGGACTGAAAGAGGCTCCAGGAGAGCTGGAGAGGGACTGGGGACAGGGGATGGAGGGACAGGAGAAGGGGGAATGGCTTCCCACTGCCAGAGGGCAGGGGTTGAACGAGAGAAACTCTGAGAAAATCACCTGTTGGTGACCAAACAGGGCTGCTCCTTTCCTTACCTGGTAAGGCTTGTAAGGATCTAAGGATAGTCAGAGCTAAACATAACAAAATAACCCACATGCAGCAGCTCCCAGAGCCAAACATGAACGGGACAGCAAAGCCACATCATGCCATTGTCTAATCCCACCAGAGAGAAGGGATGCTGCAGTTCATGCTGGATTTTGAGCTATTGCATCCAATTACTCTCCAGCTGAGACAGAAGATGGAAATGTGAAGGTTCACATAATTTTGTCTCCTGAAAGAAATGAACAATTCATTTGTTCTGTGTCCTGCAGGACCTCTTTGGAGGACTGGCCTCCTCATGGTTCTCCTGGCACCCATAAACAAAAAATTAGTGTCTTTGGCATTGATGAAGAATTAATACTGCTATATTCCCACTGGAATACCAGACAGGTTCCTGCTCATCCACATCGCAGAAGGAAGCAGCAGTAAACTAATGCTGGGATATCCAAGGAAAAACAACAGGACCTTACAGGGAATTTCATAAGCCTTCCAGACAAATCTGGAGAGCAGACAACTGCTCCAGACACAAGAGAGTGAGGAAGAAATACAAGGGAAGGAGGAATAAAGCAAAGAGACTGAAAACCAAGTGGTCAGAACTGAACCACAAGTGCACTTGGGCTTGGCTCAGGACAAGAACAAGGCAAGGATGGGGCATGGCCAGAAAAACACCTTCATATGCTCCACCAAGAGCACCCAGAATAGCCGCTGCTGAAGAGAAGTTAAATCCTGCAGAGATTCCTACATCCTGAAGAGATATCCAGCTATTAGCAAGGGACATTCAATGAGCAAAATAAACAAAACACGGATGTAAACCAGCAAAAAACCCCAATGTGGCAAGTCAGAGAGATGAGCTGTCCCTGCTCCAGCTGTGAGCAGCAGGGCTGGCTGGGTCCGCCACTGCAGCAGCCGAGACGTGTCCGAGGCAACTGAGCCCACCCCGTTCCTAGACCAAGCTCCAGAGAGAGTGCTCAGTCTGACACTGATCCTTCCCTTCACAGCTCCAAAAAAGGGGGTTGCAGACCATAAAACACCTGGTAAAGCAAACACCTCACCAAAACAAGGTTAAAGAATGTTGGTGGAGATCTCAAAAAGACACATCTGTGCCCACTCCATCAAGACACAAATAACTTTGAGTTTTTCCTCTGAGAGTTTCTCCCAATAGCACGTTCCTGTTTTAAACATTTTGACATTAATATATTTCCTCTCAACATTTTTCATTCTGAAAATAAATGAGCTCTGCCCTGAATCTGGTACCAAAATTGGAAGAGCTGGTAAATCAAATGTCTTCCAGTTCTCAAGATCTGTGGTTACATTTCAAAACCATATAAACCACAAGGCTTATATTTCTGAGTTAGAAAAGTGCCTTTGAGGAAAACCATAAAGTACTTTCTGTTCATTCTCTCCTTTTCCTTTGTGCATCCATCACGCAGACCCTGCTGTGATCACAACAAAAGCGGTGCTCACGGGCTGGTGAGGCAGCACTGGGTTTGCTGGTGAGGTTTGCAGGACATCCTTGCAAAATTCTGCTGCTTTACCACCAGTGCTGCTGAAACGGCCTGGCAAGAGAACCCCATGTTCTGACTGAGGCTCCTCGTGTCTCTCACCTGAGGCAAGTGAGGCATCCAACCCCAGAGGAGGAATTTCCCAAGGAAAAAACCTCCTGAGACTTTCTCTTTGTGTCCAAAGCCATTAAATGCCCCCAGATGTTGAGAACTGGAAGAATTACAGTCAGCAAAAGAAAAGATACAGAATGAAAACAAAAGCAACCCCCAAAAATAAGGCTCAAGTGACTAAAATGCAGTATCACAGCCCCCAAACTGTCACTTACAGCTGAAAGTCATGGACAGGAAAGGTCAAGAACAAAAAGCTAATTACAGAATCACAGAATCATAGAATCTTCTGGGTTGGAAGGGACCCACAAGGATCATCCAGTCCAACTCCTGGCCCTGCACAGACACCTCAACACTCCCCCCTGTCCCTCAGAGTGTTGTCCAAACCCTCCTGGAGCTCTGGCAGCCTTGGGGCTGTGCCCACTGCCCTGGGGAGCCTGGTCAGTGCCCAACCAGCCTCTGGGGGAAGAACCTTCTCCTGAGATCCAACCTGAGCCTGCCCTGACACAGCTCCAGCCATTCCCTGGGTCCTGTCCCTGCTCACAGGGAGCACAGATCAGAGCTGCCCCTACAATGATTATGTTTTCTTTAGGCAGTCAGATTACACCTCTGCCCTGCAAGTTAGTGGGATTTTAATAAATGTTTAATGGAATATCCAACAAATCCAACCCACCCAGTAAACAATCAGTGAATTTTTACTATTACTTATTGCCTTGTATGCCCTCTGCCCCAATAAATCCCTGAGATATGTTCTCTGTGAAAACTCCTGTTCATCTCTGATATATCTGAGATACTTTTCAGAAAGGTAAACAAAAATTTGAGACATTTCTGCGTCCCCCCCCAAGGGCAGCCAGACCCTTTGGACTTAAAAACTCCAATATATCAGTGCACAGGCAATGCACAAGCTGAGAGTTTGGGTGAGCAGAGTCCTTCAGCCAGCTCGTGTTCCAGCAGCACGATGGGTGCACCCACACTGTGCCCATTAAACTACAGCTGGGAACCAACAAATACTGTGTTTTGTAAGAACCAATCAAAGTCTCTGATCAAAACCTACTCTGTCTCAATTTTGTTCAGAAGTGGCTGCAGCTCACAAGTGTGTGCTGCTTTTGCAGAACAACATGCTGAGAGGGCACAGAAATAATATCACTTTGATAATGCAAAAATGAATGGATGCATTTTCTAGGGACCAAATTTGAACCTTTAAGGACAAGCTGATTTAACTAAAAAGGCACAAAATTCCTCCACAGAAATCCACAGATTGTGACACCTTCCAGGTGTTCTCGCTGTGCCTCCTTTTCATGGGCACACATAATATAAATAAACCTTCCAGTGGTTTTTAAGCAGTTTTGAGCTTGAGGAAATGACGCCGTATGGAACGTCTCCTAACAATGTGACATGACATTTAAAAGACACAAAACCAATTCTAAAACATGCAGGTATGTGCTCATGCATTGTAAAAGTATGGGTTGGAATTAAAAAAACATACAATAAAGAAACAAAAGGAAAGGGCTATGTGAACCTAAAGTAAGTAGGAAGACTTGAGAAAAAACAAGTATAAGTGAATATGTGGGTGTTAGCAGAGCATGGCAGTGCCATTCTCCTTTTGCTTTGTGGGAGGCTTCTTCAGTGATTTTTGCTTACTTGGATTTATCCCAGGGCCTGGGGAGTGATACCAAACATGCCACATATCCATAGATGGGTAAAGATGTCCCACACACCAGAATTAATGGTCACCAATCAAAACAGGTATGACACAGATTATTTCAGAGTTAGGAATATACTGTCACAGCAGTTCTTGGTCCTGCCACGTCATCCCTCTCTCGTACTGAAGAATCACCTTTAAGAACCCTCTCTTAAGTCTGAGGCTTCCAGCAAACCTGGGACTGCAATGGGGAAATCCCTTTGGAAACAGAAATTACAGCGGTAGAACCCCACACTGCTGCTCCAGAGCATCCCTGGGAAGTCTGTTCCTGCCGCTGGGCAAATCTTGCTTATTCCTGTATCTTCTGGAGTAACTTCTTGTGTTTCCATCCTGGGTATCTCCAGTAAAAGCCTGTATTCACTCGTACATAGAATGCTTGCTGTTGGGAGGGACCTTAAAACTCACCTCGTTCTACCCCCTGCCATGGGCAGGGACACCTTCCACTGGACCAGGTTGCTCCGAGCCCCATATGCAATTCTCTTCTCTGGTTTCACAAGGAGGAGAGAGCAAAGGGCAATTAGTGCATCAGAAACTGCAAAGGACGGAGGTGGGATGTGGGGTTTTTTGGAAATGTTTTTTTGGGACACATTTTTCTCAGTTGGTCAGAACCTGATGGCTGCAATACCCCAGCAGTGGGTTTGTTGGCATTGCTGCTGCATCCCCTTCGACCTCCTTCCCCATTTCTGATGAAGAACATGTGTTCTAAATGACATCTAATGCCACTGCTGGAAGCTGCCTGTATTTCTGCAACAGTGCCAAGGTTCATATTTCCTCCTTCACCCACAATGAAACAAAACCTCTGCCTGCTTTGCACCCTCATCAGCACAAGGGACAGGGGGGACAGTCAGTGCTCCCTGCAAAACCATGGCACTGAACCCATAGTTATAGCTGGGAGTGGAGAGAAGAGGGAAATAACAATGTATTTCCCCCATAAAGAATTAAAAACCAAACAACTTGGCAAGCAGACAAGAGGCAGAGCTCCAAATTACCGCAGAATCAAGGTAAGAACTTGGGTGTGAACTCAGGAACTCAGAGGGTGGGGAGGCCCTGGCTCAGGTTGCCCAGAGAAGCTGTGGCTGCCCCATCCCTGGAAGTGTCCAAGGCCAGGTTGGACGGGGCTTGGAGCAACCTGGGCTGTGGAAGGTGCCCCTGCCCATGGTAGGGGGTGGGACTGGATGGGCTTTAAGGTCCCTCCCAACCCAAACCACTCTGGAACACTATTCTAAGAAGATCAGTGCCAAAGCAAGGGCTTTAGCAACCCTTTGGGAAGGGCTGCGTTTCCCTGCATCCCCAGAGTGCAGGTTGCTCCAGTGAGGGCTGTGATGTGGGGCCAGGATGTGCTCAGCATGGGGGAGCAGGTGCCTGCAGATGCTGCTGGGGCAAGCCAGGACCCAATGCCCACAGCCCTGTGCCCAAATCAGCAGCCAACAGACGTGCTTTGAGGGCTGGGAAAGCAAACATGGACCTGGGCAGGCAACACACCTGAGCAGTGTCCACCTCAGCTTAACAGTCATAGAATCACACATTGGTTTGGGTTGGAAGGGACCTTAAAGCTCATCTCATTTCCACCCCCTGCCATGGGCAGGGACACCTTCCACCAGGCCAGGTTGCTCCAAGCCCCGTCCAACCTGGCCTTGGACACTTCCAGGGATGGGGCAGCCACAGCTTCTCTGGGCAACCTGTGCCAGGGCCTCCCCACCCTCACAGGGAACAATTCCTTCCCAGTATCCCATCTAATGCTGCCCTCTGGCAGTGGGAAGCCATTCCCCCTTGTCCTGTCCCTCCAGGCCCTTGTCCCCAGTCCCTCTCCAGCTCTCTTGAAGCCCCCTTAGGCACTGGAAGGGACTGTACAAAGTTCTGCTCAGACCTGTCAGTTCACACGCACTGAGGGAGTCGACGGCTCCTGGACACCTTCTCATTCCCAGTTAAATTGATGGCTGCTGTCTTAAGGGAGGTTGATTTTTTTTTTTCAGGGATATCACTCACATTCCAGTAACACCATGACCAGGAAGAATTTCCAAGGCACCTTTCTCCACCCCCGCATGTTACTTTTGAATGTAAACCAGCACTGTCTTGGGGATGGGGAGGATTTTCCCTCACAAGTGTCCAGCCCTATTTCAGATGCACCTTCACCAAGGGGGCAAAGGCTCTTCAATACCTTCTCTTGGCAGAATCTGTTTCTTAGGGAAAATAGTTATTTCCAGGAATGATAGCACTTTACTCCAAAGAACACTTTGGTTAAGGAGTAATCACTTGGTGATTCATCCCAATCTCCACTGACTGCAGTGATGAGTCTCCCACTAAGGATAAAAGCTCCCAGAGGTATTCCCTGCAGGACAATGGCTCAGGTAGCAGTGTCTGCAGGGGCAGAGGATCTTCCAGGAGAGCCTGATACACTTCAGTGCTAATTACACCCACCACTGAACCCTCCAGTGCCAAATTTACAGGAGGATCGGATGTCACAAAACTGTTTCATTTCAGAAACAATGCAGTGCTCTGCTTTAGCAGCATTTCCAGAGCTCCAAAACTCCCTCATCATCCCATCAACTTCCATCTCATTCCTTCACTGCCTCCCACAAAAGGCAAATATGCTTTAGGACATCTAACTGTGGGTTTAGCCTTATTCACACACCAAGGAAATGAAGCAAGAAGGCGGGGAGAGTCCTTCTTTATGTATGTCTGGCTCACTCCAGCCTTGGCTCCATTTCCAGTTTCAGCTGCTGCTTTCTCATCGGCAGAGCTTTGAACTCCACCACACTGAGCCCTTCACATCCTGGAAGGGAAGGAACCACACCAGCTACCACACTCTTAAAGTGCTCACACCACACACCTCCCCTGTAATTTTAACATTAAAGATAGAGCCTTTTGGGAGGTCTGTGAGTTTAGGTTCACCAAAGAAAAGGCATTTATTACTTGTTCCTCCAGCTCTTCATTCACACATTTGGATTCCCCTTCTGCACTAATGCAGCCAGTGGGAGGATCTGCATCAGACAGGAGGGGAAAAATATCCCCTAATGCATTAAGTTCATCACTTGTTATCACCTGACTATGAACATCAGCTAGTTCTCAGTCACCAGAAACCTCCTTTAAGATGAATGGTTCCTTATTCCTGCATTTATCAGTTTGCTCTGATAAGTTTCTCCCAGCCCTGAGATGCTCTTTACATGACAGTCATTGACTCCTGCTTGCCAAGAGAGACCTGGACATCCCTGCAGCCTCTCTACAACAGACAAAATTCCCCACAGTTGGAATTGGTACTGAAATAAATGGGCTCACATCACCTAATGCACTGCCATGAGCTGGTCCAGACACCACTGGGAACTGGAGAACCAGTTTTTGTTTTGTTCATAGTCCAGATGGAAAAGTCAGGTCAGCCTGAAGTGATTCCCCCTAGCCCAGGTTCTGTGCCTGGATTGAAAGCAGAGGCAAAGCTTCATTCCAATCCAACTGAGACAGTTGTTTCACTGAGCAGGAAATATTTTGGTTCACTTTAGGGGGAGATCAATATCTAGAAGCTTATCTTCTGAGGGTTTTTTACCATCTTTCAGACAGACCGGATTTAACAGAAACTTCTAATTCAATGATGCACCTTCCATGTAGGACAGCAAGTTACAGTCCAGCAATTCCTCAGCTGGTTTGGATGTACTCTATTAAGGAAGCAATTATATATCATAGAATTAGTCCTACCAATTGTACTTTCTCTAATATCCTTGCAAAAGCTTATCACAAAGCATAGAATCTCAGAATGGTTAGGGCTGCAGTCAGCCCTGCAAGCAATGCTTATTTCGTGTTTCTCATTTGATTCTTCCAGAGAAAAGCCAAAATTCCTCAGGTGCCATTAGTGAGCCTATGCTTTCCTGGGATCACTCTGTTAAGCCATACCTTGGTCTATGCTGCTGACCACATTGTTATTGAAAAGTCAGAATTAGGAGCTCAAACAGAAATATGGTGGAGAATGAGCTGCACAGGCAGAACACTGAGAAACTGCTGGAGAGGAGAAAGGGAAATGAAGGACAGTGGGCAGAGCAACAGTGCATTGAAAGCAAAACAAGTTTTTCTAGAAAAAGATCCAGCCTTTCTCAATGGCAGCAAAAGTCATTCTGTAACTAAGGGCACGAGAGATCCCTTCCATTCTGAGAAATCTGAGTTATGAAAACATAATAGGAACCCTCAGCATTTGGCTCACGCACGCTCGATTTCTCAGTGAGTCAGAAGTTCACATTCTTCTACTGCAGCCTCCCAACTGAAAACAATCCCCACACTTCAAGCACAAGAATAATACAGCACACATATGCTTTTTATAAAACAATCCTTACAAATAACCATGGCTTTTGTTTTCATAATGGCTAAAATTCATCATTTCCCCCCAAAAAAGCACAGATCAAACAGAATGCACTCTCATTAAAAGAGAAGGCTCGCTTGGCTGAGCAACACAGCCAGTAACATTACCCTCTGATTTTCTTAGTGCTTTTTGTCAATGAAGAGACAGGAGAGCTGCTCCCCAGGCTCTCCGGGGCAGGAAAGGCACAGAGCAACCCCATGCCAGTGCTCCAAACAAGGACCTTCCTCCCTCACCTCACATCAGCCCTGAGGACACTCACAATCTTCTCCCACCCAGCACATACCCACAACATCACAGAATCCCAGACTGGTTTGGCTTGGAAGGGAGCTTAAAGATCATCTCATTTCACCCTCCTGCCATAGGCAGGGACACCCTCCACAGGCATGTTGCTCCAAGCCCGTCCAACCTGGCCTTGGACACTTCCAGGGATCCAGGGGCAGCCACAGCTTCTCTGGGCAACCTGTGCCAGGGCCTCCCCACCCTCACAGCCAGGAATTCTTCCCAATATTCCATCTAACCCTGCCCTCTGCCAGTGGGAAGCCATTCCCCCTTGTCCTGTCCCTCTATCCCATGTTCCTCTCCAGCTCTCCTGGAGCCCCTTCAGGCCCTGGAAGGGGCTCTCAGGTCTCCCTGGAACCTTCTCTTCTCCAGGTGAACCCCCCCAGCTCTCCCAGCCTGGCTCCAGAGTAGAGGGGCTCCAGCCCTTGGAGCATCTCTGTGGCCTCCTCTGGACTCCAGAGCAGCTCCACATCCTGGGACCCCAGAGCTGGAGGCAGTTCTGCAGGTGGGATATCTCCTGAGCAGAGCAGGGGGCTAAAATCACCTCCCTCACAGCACCTGGGCACCACACATGGCACAGGAGTAGGGGATGCCCTTCAGAACTGGTGCCAATTGAAGAGATAAAAATGAAATCCCACCAAAGAGCTCTCCAGCTCTGGGACATCCTCACAGTGCCTGAGATGACACAGTCTGGGGGTCACTGCACAACAGTGAAGGAGGCCATCTAACACTGTCACTCTGAACACCATGTGTGTCATCACCTCAGACAAACAGAGGTCATCTGGGGACACTTTCAATGTGCCCTGGACAGACAAGAAGGACAAGTGCAGCTATTTTTACATAAGTGGTAATTTAAAAATAACACCAAGAAATCGCTTTCTAGGCAGTTAATGAAATCTAAGTTCATAAAAGCCTAAAAATGTAAGCATTGTAAACCTTTTGCAAGTAGTTGGCAACACTGTCAAATGGTTTCCTCATCTGTCATGGGCTCTAACCTCAGTGTCAAGGGCTCTTGAGCACCAAGATCTCTGGCACGGGGCTGCTGGCAGCCTGGGCACACACAGGAGGGGAGGACAGCACTGCAGTCCCTCATTCCCTTCCAGTTTCACACCCTCTCCCTCCATCCAGCTGAAGGCCCTGAGCTCGGTGATCTCCATCCTACCCAACCCAGGGCTTGGATTCTTGTGTTTAAAACTGTTTAAATAAAACCCACAGTTTCATCACACAGTATTCCTCTTCCTCCAAAAAATCAGCCAAGCTATTTTTACCTCCTTTAGCCACCAGCTCCACGCATTTTTTCAGTGATGAAGAGAATTGGTTTCTGTTCCCATAAACTATCTCAGTGTTGAGGGAAGGGTGAGGAGCAAGTCACCACGTTCCCAGAAGGAGGACAATAATCAGTGCCGTGGAATGAACCATTCCTCACATCCCACTGTCTTACCAACCTCCTCAGCCCAGGAACAGGAGGATCTGGCACAGCCAGGGTGCAAGTCTATGTCCTACACTGAGCTAATGGTACTTCCATGGAAACTGAAATTCAGGAGTTTAAAAACAACATCTACAACATCACTCCAGACAACTAACCATTTCTTCTTTCAAGTTTACCAATCCTGCAAAGGGGAAGAAAGCCAATATTGTCCAGGATAAAAGGGGGAACTTCTTACTTACATAAGAGACTGAAACTGCCAGGAACAGCAGCAGCCCCAGTGGACTGAAGTGCAGTATGGGAAAGAAGCGTCAGATGCAGAGTACTACCATAAAGCTAAAAGGAGACCTGTTTTTTCCCCTCCAGACACCTCTGGAAATCCCCAAGTTCTCAATCTAACAACCTTTAGCTGTCTCTCCTTAGTAGTTTTACATGAAAAAAACTCAACTGGTAATTCTAAAAAGCTGTAGTACATGTTTTGCAGCTATCCAACTTTCTTTTTAGATCAGTAACAATAGTCTGATTCTTCTTTAAATTACATTTGCACCTTTTCTTAAGCCAGTTCCTCACTTCTACATCCACAGATCCTTCCTGAGGCTGTGTGATGTGTCATGGTGCTGATCCCCATCAGTGAAGACCAGGGGCCAGGCCCTGTACAGAGCCAAAAGTGCTGCAGCTTCACCCTGCCCAGGGCAGTGGCAAAGTTGCCATCCTTAGAAGTGTTCAAAAAATGTGCAGATGTGACACCTGGGGACACGGTGACATCTTTACTCAAGTAAACAAAGTGGAGAAGATCCCTCAGTCCAGGCTGAGTCCATCTCTCCACAGGCAGAGGGAAATAGCTACTTTGCTTATGTTGAACAAAATAATGGTAAAATTCCTATGATAAAAGAATTCCTTCTTCTTCCAAAAGCTAATGACATCTCAGAGTGGAGGTTAAAACTCTGCCTCCAGTAGAATCACAGACTGGTTTGTTGGAAGGGCCCTTAAAGATCATCTCGTTCCAACTCCCCTGCCATGGGCAGGGACACCTTCCACTAGACCAGCACTGATACTCAACATTATCAGAGAAAACAAGAATCTTCAAATAACATGTTCCTCACCCATATCTCTGCTGCTGCCTTTGGAAATCCCATCCTCAGGTGCCAGGAACTGCTCCCAAATGTGCCTCAAATCCTGAATCTGCTCCCTCTACACACAAAGCTCTCCAGGTCTCTCTTAAGTGGTTGCAAAACAGCCAAATGCTTTTCCCTGAGCCGGCTGGCCCAAACCATTCCCTCCAGCACATGGCACAGGCATCACACATGGGCTCAGGTAAAACCTTGCCCTGTACCTCACAGGGTGCTCCCACTGACCACAGAGCTGCCTTGGAGCTTTTCCAGTTTCTAGCACTAAAAACACAGCCAAACAAAAGATCTCACCGCTGCTTAACATAAAAGTAGCGGTAGCTGTTCACTTCCAAAATTTATAGCTGCACCCTCTTACATAAAATAAACCCCCCTATTTTTGAGAGGTCCTGCACATTTAAGTTATAGCTGTGGGGAGGTTCGGTGGAAAGGCCAGGATACCTGTCAGCCCAGCACCAGTGTGTTTGGAGCGATTTGGTGGTTTCCATGGCGATGGGGAGGGTAAGGGGCTGCCTGGTTCCCGCTCTGGCTGACGCACATCTCAAACAATCGCTCTCTTCCTGTTCATATGGCTCAAGAAAAACAGGATGCTGAGAGGTGTTTATCTGAGAGGGCGAGATAAGCAAGCGCACTGCGAGTTCTGAGAGTATAGGAGGTCACTAGTGAGATGTTATAGATTTTCTGGGTAAAAAAAATCCCACTGCTGCTGTGCTGAATGGGATTAAATTATGCATGGAAAGATCCTTTCCCTTGGAACCCACAGGAAACCCTGAGGAGCTGTTGTATGAGCCCTGAATACCAATGGAAAGTCTTTTTAGTGTGTGGTACTGAGTTCCATCGCTGAACAAAAACGCAGGAACAGCTCCCTGGGCAGTATCTGCCACTCCCAGAGAACAGGGACTGTGACGGTCCTGCGGCTGCACAGGGAGGCCAGGAGCACCATAACATGGCCTGTGGCCACAAGCACCAGCTCACAGGCCTCTCACCCAACCTGAGTAACCTGAGTAATGCTGCACTTTGCAGCATTTTAAATGTCCACCAGTGCCTGAGGGCGAACCTCCCCACTCCTCGTCCCAACTCCACCAGTGACAGAACCTGCACTGTGCCCAAATCACACAGCACAGTGCGGGGCTGCAGTCACTGCTGGTCATTAATTACCTGCCCACTAATCACCATGAGCTGGTACAGCCCAGCAGCATACTGGGGTTCAAAGCTAAAAACTAGGCCCTGTCCAAAAAGCATGACAGCGTTGTCCAGGGGTGGTTCTGGAGAAGGGGAAGGCACCTTCACACCCCTGCTCCTGTCACCCGTGTGCACCCACCCAGAAACGTCCAGCTGCAGGACAAAGCCATGGCACTTAATCCAGGAGCTGGCTGGACACATTGGATGTGACCTGGGGTCACAGTGGCTTTAATGTATCCTGCTCATTTAGGAGAAGAGAAGAACACCCACAAGCAGAGAGAAAGGACAAGGTTTACTTAGACACAGGTATATTAGAAAAATCTAAAAAAGTACAGCTCAGCAAGTTAATTCCAGAGGCTGCCTTGCTGTGGTGGCAGGAAGAGTGCGGTGTTCAGCAACAAAGCTGGAATGGAAAAGTGAGAGGTTGTAAGTGGGACATCCCTCTGTGTTTCAGGGGATATTTGGAATATATATGTTGCACCAAGGGAGGTTTAGGTTGGATTTAGGAAAAATTTCTTCACTGAAAGAATGGTCAGGCACTGGCACAGGCTGCCCAGGGAAACAGTGGAGTCACCATCCCTGGAGGGACTGAAAAGCCATGTGGCACATGGGGACATGGATTAGTGGTGGCCTTGGCAGTGCTGGGGAAATGTTGGACTCAATGATCTTTGAGGGCTTTTCCAACTTAAAGAGTTCTGTGATTCCACATAAACCACTCAGAGCAGGTTTAGATGGAACTAAAGAGAATATGAAGGAGAAGGACAGCATGTGTCAGCCTGGCTTCCCATGGGCTCATTCCTTTTTGGGAACTACAAAGGACTGGACTTAAAGTCTTGGTCTTCAGCCTCACAGGAAAATCAATACTGATAAATATTGATTATTATCCAAAAATTAGCTGTCAACTGTGAAACAGGGAAGATGAGCCATCTTTCACATACTTATCTGTTCATCACTTGGCCTATTTAAAATGCACATATAATTTAAAATAAAATATTCATTAAGGCCTTTTGCATGTCATCATATCCTATAGAAGACCCAGACCACTCACTACAGTGCACCCAACATTCACAGGGCAAATTGTGCCAGACACAGGACCTGCCACCACAGACCTGCTGGGAACAATGCTGGGGTTTGGAGGACCTCAGCCATCACAGAGCCATGTGGGCACACGGTTAGCATAATAATGGTGTAATAAAGAATGCAAAAAGTCTTAAAAATGAGCACAATCAGATATTGAAGTGAAGGATAATAAATATGTGGAGTCAGTAATCGTTTAAACAAGTGAGCAGCAAGGAACAGAGCAGGAGGAAGTGTATGGGAACACCTCTCCAAGGAGACCACCAAGCACTGCATGGGATTAAGGATCAAAGTGCCTGTGCACTGTCACACAGCCCCAGTCCGAGAGGGGAACACACACTGAGGACTGCAGTGTGGACTGCAGTGCCCACCTTCAGCAATTCTTCATGCTACCTGGAGTATCTGCCAGCCAGGAGCTGCACAGACTGCATAGAATCAGAGAATCTTGGCATCGTTAAGGTTAGAAAAGACCTTTAAGATCATCAAGTCCACCATCAGCCATATTCATCACTAAACCATGTCCCCAAGGGCCAAATCCAAATGTTTTTTGAATGCTTCCAGGGATGGTAACTCCACTACTGCCCTGGGCAGCCTGTTCCAGTGCTTCACAACCCTTTCTGTGAAAAATTTTCCCTAATATTCAATCTAAACCTCCCCTGGTACAACTTGAGGCTGTTTGATGAGCCATTCTAGCTTGTAGCTGGTTCAGCAGGGAAGGAGCTGGCTGTGGACCTCTGGGAGCACTGAAGCAAACCCATTAGGAAGGCTGTACTGGCTCCACTGGCAACACAAAAACATCACCCCATTTAACGCAAAGCCACATACATAACCCGACCCTCTCCATGAGTGAGTGAGCTGCAGTTACCTAAAGCCCTTTCCAAGTGGTTCCTCACCTCCACTGCCACTTTCTTTATTTCAAAGACATTTGAAAAGGAGATCTTTGAAATTTCCCTATGGGACTTACAGTCAGCCGAGGATGTCCTGATCCCTCAAATGCAATCCCTTTACAGTCCTCATTGGGACCACTCCAACATTTTCTTGCAAGTCAACAATGCCACCAAGACCTTTCAAAGCGGCACCTCAGGCTCTCCATTACAGGGCAGGAAGATGATGCACTTCTTCCATGCAGGGAAGTGGAGCAGTTCACCCAAAGTCTCCCAGCAGAATCCCTGAGGAAGCAAGAACCTGAGGAAGCAATTCTGACCTCCCTCATTTTCCCATCACTGTGGATCCATCTGTTTGAACAAACACTTCTCATTCATTCCAGCCTGGTATCAGCACCTCTGGAAAGCCAGTGTCCAGCTGAAGGCACAAGCCCTCTGGGTGTCAGGGGACACAGGGACTCTCCCCATGAGCTGAGCCTGAGTCACTACAGTTTGTGCAGCCTCCTCTCACCACCTAGGGTTCCAGCTGCTCCAGTCCCTTCTTCTCAGGGCTACCAAAGACATCCCATCACAATTAGGAATCAGTTCTCTAAGAACAGGCCTGATTCCCAAAGCCCTCTGGGAAACAACAGGTGAGCTTTGCTACCTGTGTTATCCATCCTGGCAGACACAGGGTAGAGCAAATCTGCAGGAGAAAGTGCATTCCTACTTACTTCATGTAAATTTTGTTTTCCCAGTTGGTGCACATATTTAAGGCAGTATCAAAGGAACAAAATGGGAACCCAATCATTGTCTTTGGCTTGGCTGGCTTACAGATCAACTCCCAGCCTTTAATTCTAGGAAGTGAGTGACCGCGAAGCCTCCTGACAGCCAAGGGCCCCCCTCTTTCCATCTGACTCCCTGTTTGTCTTGGAAGTAGCCAGGTTAAGGCTGTCCCATTCAGCCTGCAGCGGAATGCAAGGCAGATGGAAAGAGGAAAAGACAGACAGACACTGCAAAGACTGAGAGACAAAGCCTGGTGGCGGGATGAAAGAGCATGGAACGAAGGCAGGACCCAGCCAAGCCAAACAAAGTTTTCCTTGAGTGATTACATCTGCCAGAGAGTCCCCAGCTTGCACTCTCCTTGCTGAGAAATTCCTTTAATTGTGTCTAGGACATTTTAAAAATCCCAAGAAAAGCTCCTCTGTAATCATGAGAGCTCTGAACTGTGTGAACTTTTGTCATGCTGCATTGCTGATAGCTCCCTGCATACTTCTGCAACTGAAACATGGCTCTGCAGAAGATATTGCTGAGGTAGAGCCCTGGGGAGGGAAAACCGATAATAAATCTTCATTTCTTTTTCCCCAAGAAAAAACAAACAATTTAGACAAATACTTCTCCCTCCCAATGTCTGTGTGGCTCTGTGCAAAGTGCATCCAGCAGAAAATAAAAAGAGATATGTCCTCAGATTAGCCAGAATTAAATGAGGTTAAATGAGCGATGTGCAGAGCCAAAGCCTACAGCTCTGTGAAACAGGCACCTCCCTGGAGGGCAGCAGGGACAGGGGCTCTGCCACAGCCACCAGAGCTGAGCTGAGGGTGGAGGGGGCAGAGGGGCAGGCTGAACCTCCAGCACCTGCACCAGACAGGCTGCCACAGGCATTGCCCTGTGGATACAAAAATCAATACTTGGAAGCCAGAAGAAAGGTAAGTGTCAAGCAACTTTCAAGAGCTGCAAGCCTGCGTTGACCAGACACACTACTGGGTTTAGCTGAATGCCATTGTTCTGTGGCTTCACATCATGGGTCCAAATCCCTTCTGTGTGGCAAACCTCCTGGCAAACCTCCCTCAGCTGCAGGCCTGTTTTCCCAGCACTAATTTGTTCTCCATCACTCGCTGTGATAACCAGAAATACCAGATAGTTGACAGACTGCAGGTACCTCATTTCTCTCCTCCACAACCCAAACACCTTCCTGCACACCTCAGGTAACTGGGTATTCGTATTTACCAACCATGAGGGTCAGTCACTGGAAGAAGCTGCAAAGGCAAAGCTCATTGTGAAAAGGCCAAACCAAAAATCACAGGGTGGGTGAGCTGGGTCTCACCTGCCACAGTCACAACCCCCCCGTGTCACAGGTGTGGGGTACCCAGGGAGGTGAAACCATCACTGAGGGGGCAGCACCAACAGGTCTGCTCCCCTGAAACAGCCACCCAAAGCTGTGATTTGGTGTGTGTACATTTTCTCAAGCATTTTGAATTAATACCTGGCTTTATTTCACTACTTCGTTGGTGCCAAGACATTTTACTTAGGACATACATTGTCTAAAAGCAAAGTGACTTGTTCTCATTACAATCACAGAATCTCCTGAGCTGGAAGGGACCCACAAGGATCATCCACTCCAAGTCCTGGCCCTGCACAGACACCTCAACAATCCCATCCTGTCCCTCAGAGTGTTGTCCAAACCCTCCTGGAGCTCTGGCAGCCTTGGGGCTGTGCCCACTGCCCTGGGGAGCCTGGTCAGTGCCCAACCAGCCTCTGGGGGAAGAACCTTTTGCTGAGATCCAACCTGACCCTGCCCTGACACAGCTCCAGCCATTCCCTGGGCCCTGTCCCTGCTCACACAGAGCAGAGATCAGTGCTGCCCCTCTGCTTCACCTCAGCAGAAAACCTACTTGGCCAAAGTATGGATCTGTTCTTGCTGGGCCAGTGAATTGAAGCAACTTAGTGAAGGGCCCAAGGTACCAGGATTGGGTACAAGCACATGAGAGAGAAGGGCAGGAGCAAGACCCTCCCTCACAGTCAACACTTCCATTTGCTCCATTCTGCCAAAACACACATCTTTCCTTATAACATATAGAAATCCACATTACTGACAGTGTAAGAAGTAGGGATACCTAGCCTTTAATGACCTGCAGGGCAGGTACAGTGTTAGGTTTTATGGGATCTACCATGCAGAAGACAAGGCTCAAACTTCAGATAAAACTCACACATCAGCCACAGGACAGTGTGGCCATGGGCTGATCAGCACTCTGAGCTCCTGGAGCAGGAGTCACGAGCACTGCTGAAGAATGTCAGTGCACAGACAGATGTCAGCATCATCCAGATTTATTTTTTAAACAGCATGTCTTATAGTAACTTTAAAACAGGATCTGTAACTTTAAAACAGAATTTATCCCTAAGATGGGCAGCCTTTCCAGACAGAACTGCCTCCTTTATCCCCAGACCCAGCTCAACACTTCATGAAGCACAAGATAACCAGGATCATGCCATGTAGAACACCAGCTCAGTATCTGCTGAATGACACCTCAACAACTGAAGGAAACCTCAGTGGAGAGAAACACCAGATGCTGCTGAGGGAAGGGGTGACAGCGAGACCAGGTGGCACCTCTGAGACATGGAGCCTGAACTGAACCCATGAGCAAAGGGACCGGTGTCTCTGTAGCCCCCAGGTACAGGGAATAAACAGTCTGAGAGCCAAGGAGCTCCATTTGAGAACATCCACTGCAATAATCTCAATTCTCAAAACTGCAGTTTGCTGGGGAGGAGGTTGGGCTTTTGTTTTATGCTTATTTGCCTTTTTGTCCTCATGGATAACATTCACTTCCAGTAACTCCTGACCGAAGTGGAAAAGGAGGATTTAACAATAAGTCTATCACAAGTAATGGCAACCCATGTGCTCTTATGAAACAATAACACACCAACATAAAATAAATCAGTGCCTTTTAATTTAACAATGTAAATTACCCTCCCACCTGCTGTGACTCTCCATAAGGAGAAAAAGCTGGAGGCATATTTACCAAGCTGTCTATCCCAGTCCCATTTTGAACTGGCCTCCTGCCCTGGGGTTAGACTGTAGGACTCTGTCATCTCTTGCACTCGTATGACCTAAGAAAGGGAATGTGGCCTTTTTCCCACAAGCCCAGAGTGAGAACATCATAAAAGCTGAACTTTAGCCCCCTTTTTGGGCAGGCAGCACAATAGCAAGGAGGATGCTGTTACTCCCCAGAGGCTCTGCTGCTGAAAAACATCACCAAGCTCAAGTAAAAGGTCAGTAGTTAGGATTGCATCTCTTGTTTTCTTCAGTTTTCCTCCTCCGTCAAAGGCAGTTCAACATTCTTTGCACACCCCCCTCCCTCCTTCTGAGAAATGCAGGAAGGAAGTGCTTGCAAAATAGTTTAATTTAAAAGAACGCACAATCACACACAGCAGACCCTGCTCCAGCCTCCAAGCAGGACGTTTCCACTGCCTCCCAGTTCCCACTACAGCACAAATGAATCCCTGCAGGGGCAGAGCCATCCCTCCCTCCATAGACAAAACCCTCTGTAGGGACAGACACCTCGAGGGAAGAGCTGTGGCTGTGTGCTGCAGGCAGCCCCCCCTGCTCCCCCACAACACACACCACCCCTCAGGGGACACCTGCCCAGGGAGCCAGGGCTGTGGAGCAGGAAAGAAGGATGCAGGGAATCCTGTAACCTCCCAGGGCACTGCATGGGAACAGGCACCGAGAGGCAGGACCATAGTCCTGGCGGGTAGGACACAGTCACCTCCTGTCTCTCTCAGAACTAGTGCTTGTTTGATTTCACAGGATATTCTTCCACCAGTGTCTGTTACCTGGACCTTGCTAGAATTTGGAAAGGTGTTTGGGCCTGTTGGATTTAACTTGACCCTTGTCTTCACTAGATTTATGTGAAAGAACCAGAGAGGGAGGAAACAACTATTATAGTCCATTTCTTTTTGCAAAGATGAATGTTGAGACCAGCAGGCAATGCTTGGAAAACTCCTTCATTATCCATCAGTTTCTGTTGTATGACCACATATTCAGTGTAAACATCATTCTCCCCAGACACACAGTGTTCTCCTACCCCTGGGCAAACAGCACTTATTATCACAAGCCTATGTCTTTGTCTTTTCAAAGCCTTTGGCAACCCCAAGGACTTCTCTTCCCTTGCACCATGAACCATGACAGCCACTAGCACATGTCAGAACAGGCTGGCAGTCCCTGCCTGCTTTCCCTTCTTTGAGAATTCCCAGTCCTCCCAGCCCTGAACACCCCGGCACTCGCAGCCTCTCCCGGCACTCGGTGCTCTTGGCAGATCCCACCGTGCTGCGCGTTCCTCACATTGCTCCGGGTTCATTCTCCGTTGGTACTCTTGGACTTGAAAGGGACACTGTCAACAAATCACAGTCTTGTCTCTTTTTTTAACCCATTGCTGTCACAGTGTATAATTAGATTAATAAAATAACTAAGAGAGCAGTGCCTGGAGGAACAAAGCAGAATCACACCCACTGCCCATTCAAGTGATGTCTCACGGAATCACAGAATGTGCAGAGTTGGAAGGGACCCACAAGGACCATCGAGTCCAACCCTCAGCCCTGCACAGGCTAATCCCCAAGGGTCACACCCTGTGCCCCAGAGGATCATCCAAACTCTCCTGGAGCTCTGGCAGCCTTGGGGCTGTGCCCACTGCCCTGGGGAGCCTGGGTAGTGCCAACCACCCTCTGGGGAAAGAACCTTTTCCTGAGATCCAACCTGACCCTGCCCTGGCACAGCTCCAGACTATTCCCTGTCTGCTGTCCCTGGTCCCCTCAGAGTAGAGCCTGCCCCTCCTCTACCCCTCCCCAGGAGGCTGGAACTGCCATGAGCTCTCCCCTCAGTCTCCTCTACTCTTCTCATCAGGATGGCCAGAACAAGCAAAGACACAACCAGTTATTTTCTAGAAGGAAATTAAGAAATTTTGCATGCTGTTAACATGAGCACTTTCCCAGGTACAGTCAAACAGCTTCACAAAGGAGAAGATTAATACTGTCCCAAAGAGGGAAATGAGAGAGTCAAATGCCCCGAACAGGCTGGGGACTGCAGGGCTGCAGCAGGACCTGAAACCAGGTTGCTGTGTTTTGCCTTTTTAATTTTAAAGTTGACAGCTTCAACTGCCAGCACCTACACTCAGTGCTGAGCAGTAGGGAAACCTGCCATTCCCCAGCTCTAGGCCAGATGGGTGAGTTTGTGGGGTAATGTTTTCATAACCATGCAGCCGGTACTGCTATTTATTATCCATCCCATTTCCAGTAACTTCTTTTTCAATTGCTGTTGTTCATTTGCATTTCTGGTAGACTTAAAAATAATCGTTAGCATTGTAGAAATGCTTTCAGTTTTTAAATGAGGGCTCCATAATCCTGCTTTCTGTAAAGATCTTAAATAAGAAATAATTTCTGTCCCACAGAGTACTGTAAAGGCATTTAAGGAGCTTACTGCCCACCCCACACCTGTTGTAAGCCCAGACAAAGGACAATAAAAATGTGAAACAGGAGAATGAATGAAAGAACCCCAGAAAGGCACATATAGCTGGGCAGAGAAGGTGCTCCTGCAGGTAGCCAGCACAGAGCTGGGGATTTTTTTTGGTTATTAAGACTGTTAAGAGTTACACACAGCAAAAAAGTACAGAAAGCATAAACTGCGTAGAAAGATGTGTCACAAGTACCCCATCCCATGGTCAGTGTGCATGCAGGGGTAGAATGGGCAGATTTCAGGAGCATATAATTTGCTTCTGGGAAGTCTTTACCAGTTACTTCTGCAACTCCAGCCTAAAAACCTTCTCAATAAACAACACACTCTTTCCTTAATTCAAGAGGTTACACTCGTATTCAAGTTTTATCCCAGTTTTGCCAAAACAAAGCCTTAACTAAATACTGTTTTGACCCTGAGCACACTGGACACACTGCTAAGGTGGTCATACTGCAGGAATTACTGACAGAGGCTTTTTCAGGGAGAGAAGTCTAAGGAAAGGTTGATGGAATCCTGTAGCATCAGTTAATTCAGGAAAAAAGTAACCCCACAAAATATTTTCTTACACTATGAGCAACTGCTGAAGTTTCAGGGGAAATTCCAAATTTACCATTAGGCTGGACTCTTAACTTGAATTATACCCCCCAATGACCCAAATGGAGAAGTCTTGGAGGTGTTTTATTTCCACACTAATTCACCAGCTGATGTGCTTGGCTGAGCCTGAGGTTGGGCTCAAACACAGAGCTCAGTTCAGGCAGGGCAGCATCAGTGTGAAACAAGCAGGGCAGGCACAAGGGCTTTGGTGGTCAGTCTCTCCATCTCTCCCTTTCCATTCCCATGTACAAGTCCTCTTGCTATTGGACAACCTACTAGGGGGGGCTTTGGAGCATCTCATGCCAGGGAACAATCAGTGGTTCGAAAGTAGTGAGAACACGGTAATGTTAGCAGGCTCTGTCTGTGAGGATGCTCACACCTGGACTGACCAATCCAGGTGCTCAGCTTACCCACAGAGCATTCTGGATAGGTGTGGAAGGAGAATTATGCCTCAAATATTGAGTCACAGAATCACAGAATCGTTAAGGTTGAAAAATTCCTTTAAGATCAAGTCCAACTGTCAACCAGCACCACCACCACGTTCAACACTGAACCATGTCCCCAGGTGCCACATCCAGGCTCCTCTTGAACACTTCCAGAGATGGTGACTCCACCACCTCCCCGGGCAACTCAGTCCAGCACCTGAACACTCTTTCAATGAAAAAATATTTTCGAGTATCTAATCTGAATCTGTCCTGGCACAGCTTAAGGCCATTTCTTCTGATCCTGTATCTTGGGACATGACCAAAGAGACCAACCACCACCTCACTATAACCTCCTTAAGGTAGTTGTAGGGAGAAATTCCCAGCTCAAAGTTTGTGAGGATACTAAAACCATAATGAAAAAAAATAAACCCAAACAGTTGTTTCAAGTTAAAAAAAGGTTACAGAGTAGACAGATCTGAAAGTATTACTGAAATATTGAAATGCAGAGTTTAAACAAAAGCAGTGACACAGAGAAGAAGATCCCAGTTCAGTTCTGAGTATCTTCTTGGAGAGAATCCTATTCAGCAAAGATGATTCAGTTAAAGGTCAGGCTTCCACCCTACTTGGTTCCTCCTTCTTTGAGGCATCACAGATGGCCTTTGCCTCAGCACTGCCTGCCCTGCAGACCTGACAGAAAGCTCTGCCTCCATCCCAGTTACTCACACATCACCCCGGGGTGCTCTATGCCCAGGAGCATCCCTGGCCACCTCCTTGGCTCCAGGCTCCACAACCTGCCAGTGTTGTAAAGAGTGCCTCCACAACCTCTTTACTAAACGTCAGCCCTTTTCCTTCTTTCCGCCTCTTTTTCCTTTGGTAAGCTGCTTCTTCTAAGGGGGAATTTTGACCATTAAGCTCTCAGTTCCAAAGGGAAGGGAAGGGAAGCCCAGTGCCCTGCTGTCAGACACAGCCACAGCAGGAGCTGGCCCGTGCCCAGGTCCCAGGGTGCTGCTCCCGCTCCTCCCTGCTGTTTATCCCAGCCGGGTGTTTTTCCCCTGGCGCTGCCACGATTGTTTGGCCGGGTTGGGTGATGGATGGTGGAGAAGCTTGTGTCTGGAAATGTGCTCCCAAGTCGACAGGAAGCCCGGGGGGCCTTTGCCAGCACTTCCTTCCTGTATACAAGGGGAGGACAGAATGGGAAAAACCTTGGCTGTCTCCTACCCTGAGAAAAGCTCTCCCCTTCCAGCTGGATTACAGTAACAATATTTTAATCTTTCACAAGATTATAATATCCTTCCTCTCTAAGTATAGTTACAGTGGCAGCTCAGAATGAAGTGAACACTCAATAGGTGGTGCTGGAAGCTGAACAAATGGAGGCCCAAAGTGGAAGATCCCTATCTTCAGCCAAGATATAAATCCCCAGTGGATCACACCTGTCTAACCCAGGACTTGACTCCAAGAGTAACCAGGACTAAGCACTTCAACAGAAGGTGTAAAATGCACACATTGGAAATGTGTCCCTCTGGACAACTTCTTTCCTGTGCCTGTTTTAGAGAGTGGATCTAAACTGAAACCACAACATTCATTACCCCTACAAAACACAAGGCTGCAACGAGCCATCTATGAATATTCTGACTGCACATTTCTCACGAGCACCCAGGATGTGTTATAGAGACTTGCCTTGAAAGCCTTTTTCCAAAAACCCAGCCCCAATGTCCTTTTGTGGATGATTCATGAATCTCCACACATCCCGACGTGTAATCATCACCTGTTCACAGTAATAAGACACGCTGAGTATTACAGAATAGATACTTCCCCCTACCACAGGAATTTTTCTAAAATTTTCCATTCTTGAGCTCCCAGATTCAAACCCACAGAGAACAGCAAGGGCTTTAGTGCAGGCAGGTGTTCAGAACCCCAGACTCATGAACTTGCTCTGCCTACAGCCACGTGGCCTGTGACAGCCAGAGCACAGCACACAGGGTGTGGTTCTGAGGACCACTCTCCTGGCTGTCCCAGCAAGGGGGTATCCCAGCAATCCCCTCAGGCACATATTGTCTGGGCCAGTTTGCCCAAGCAAGTCTGAAAAAGGAAGGAAGAAATTCTCAGGACTCTTGACAACAAAAGAAAGCTCCCCAAACCTGTGAGCAGACAGCCCTCCTAACAGCCTGTATTTCTGACAAAGGCCTCAGAAGAAAAGACCTCACCCATGAACAAAGAGTGGGGAACAATGGGAACTGTCAAAAAATAGCCCTCACGTCAGAGCTAAGAATGCCCCTTGACACTTCCAAAAAAGCCCAGGCTGAGCAGAGCCTGGGAGGCCACAGGCACTGCCTCTGGCACCCGCCTCTCCCAGGCCCTGCCCCGAGGCAGAAACTGCCAGAAGCACTCAATGAGGCTGAATTCCAACAACCAAAGATGGGGATGGAATAGGAGAGGAAATTTATGGTAGGTCTGGGCCAGAAAAAGTAACAAATTCCTGTCCATTTAATGTCTCCAGCAAGGATCCGACACTGAGACTTCATGGGACATCCGTGACAATGGTGTGTGTGCACGTGTTCCCTTTCTGCACAGGGAAACCAAGTACCAAAGCAATTGAGAGAGAATTAAACTATGGCTAAAAGCTGAATGACTTGTGTAACACAGTAATAAAACCCTGTGTGCTTCTGAACTGGTGAGAAGTTATAAAAACAATTGCTAGTAAACTTTTCAACCTGGACTAGAATTCTAAGAATTCTGATATCCAGATGTGGACAGGAAGCCTCAAAGATCCAATAACCTTCAGGGCATGCAATTTAGCACTGATTCACAGGTTTTGCTTTATTTGTGACTCAGTATTCTCTTCCAATAGCACTAAGAAAATAAATGGAAAGCAAATCATGCTGAATGAACAGGAGAAGACAGGCAAACGCTTAGAGAAGCAGAAAACTCACCTGTGGGCTGATCACTTGAGTCACTGTCCTGATTCATCCTCCCGAAGGCGGCACCAGATCAGGATGCTGAGGTTGGAGGTCTAAACTCAGAGATGGCACTCCAAGCTCTTGCTTCTAAAAAGAAAAAAGAGTTACTGTCAAATTGCAGGAACTTCACCCTGTATGACAAAGGGAATATCTCGTGTGTGGTCTGCTGTCCTTGAATTTAACAAGAGAGTGGAGAATCTACGTGCAAGTACAACTTGGTGTAGGAGCCACAGTTACACACTGCCTGAAGATCAGAGAATTCGACGGTGAACTGAATTAAGTCAACCAAGAAACACTGAAAAGTGGCATCTGAGATCTCATGCACGTTAAAGCAACGTGTAGTTAAACCCACATCTGGATTCCTGGAACAGGTCAAGATGAGCTTTCAAATTTGAACTGCACAAACAGGAGTCCTAATGCTGTTTACTTGAGTAGCCAAACAAAACTCCTGCACAAGGCCAGGAATTAACTTGATGATCCTGATGAGTCCCTTCCAACTCAGCACATTCTATGATTCTGTGAAAACCCCAGACCTATCTAACCCCAAATCAGACAGACCACGTGAAAGTATGTTTTTGCCACAGCTAAACAGCTCCTTCTCTTTGTTTTGCTTGCCCTTCCACTCATCACATCTTGACTGTGGTAGAGTTGGAAAGACAACCCATGTCTCCCAAATCCCAGTCCAGTGCCTTAACCACCACATCCTTCCTGCTGAATCACACTACAGGATTGTTTATCAGGAAGGAAATTCCCCCTCGAGAATACTCACTCTGAGTGTGTTGGTGGAACACAAATGCTTAAAAAAATACAAACAGACAGGCAATAACAACAAGTGATTTAAGTCCCTGTGCACCAGGCTGGAGGCACAGCAGTGTGTTTGGTTTGTTGTTTGTAGCAGTGTAAGTGAGGCACATGAAGCAGGACATGACACAGAACAAGCAGTGCATCCGGGTGGCCTCACAGGAACAGCCTCCTGTTCTCAATGGATGACACAAGACTCTGAAAGCATCTCTTCCACATTTAGCATGAGTTGTACCTGACTCAGGGGCACTCAGAAGGTTTAGATTCTTACCAGGCGCCATGAAAGTCACCTTTGGCAGCATCTCATGCCGAGCTCCTAAGTGTAAGCAGTTTGTATGGGATCCAGTGGGTCAGAATTAACCTCAACATGTTGTATGAGCAAAGGCCCTTTGCTTTCTTTAAGGTCTTTAGCCCAAAAATTAAAAAAAGCAGGGTGTATGTGGAGGAAGACCCCAAAAGTGGAACAAATAGGTTTTAGCCTAAACACACTTTATCCCATTGGTCTCCTAGAAAACAAAAAGGGCTGTAATTCATCCATGATCTGTCCAAAGACACAAACCCACCAAAATGGTACATTCATGGTCCAGGACACTGAAGAATTTAGCTCTCCTCAGCAGCTGGGCAAAGGAGAATTTCCCCACTCCCAAGCAGTGGCTTCTCAGGTTGTGTCCCATGAGACCCCACCACAGTAACCAACAAATGGACTTGGGCGGATGCCCAGAACTCAGACAACATTTCTGTGCACTCCTGTAAATGTCATTGAATGGAAATTCCAGCAGGACCTGAGGGACAGGGAACCAAACCCTCACAGTGTCCTGGGGTCACACTCGTACCTAGAGCAGCTTTAACAAGCCCAGCCACGAGGCAGCTCCTCCAGAGCAGAGCCAAGGGAGACTCCAGAGCCTCTGGGGCCGTGGGACCACCAAGGGCCAGCACCCACCCGCGGACATGGGCAGGGCCCCCAGGCTCTGTTGGACACACCAGCCCCACAGGAAGGCACAGCTGGTCTGTGGGCACCCATGTGAACACCTGCAAGTTCCCCTCAACCCCTCTGTTTGCACTTCAGACTCCAAGACTGATCCCTGCTGATCCCCAGTCAGTCCAGAAGCAGCTCTCAGAGAAGTGCAGGGAGTACAGGTGCTGCTCTGGTGATGCAAAGCCCCTCCCAGTGCACTTTGTGTGCGATTCATCCATCATATGCAGCACAGAGGCACCTCTGGGGAGCTCATCCCATGAGGAGTGATGTGAAGGTGACATCAGTGGAGTCACATGTTACTCTCTGGTGGACTCCAGGGAGTTTTCATCTCAGGGGAAGGCATCCATGTGCCACAGGCTGAATCCCACCCTCTACCATTACTTTAACCCGAGCTGGACATCCCGGCTCTGCTGTCCCACAGGAACACACCAGAGAAAGGCAGGCACAGCACTGCCATCAAACAAACACCACAGCTCTGAGGTGCTGCCCCTCTGTCCGCTTAAGTGAGACCCATCCACCAGTGTTGCCTCCAGCTCTGTGTTCCTCAACACAAGAAGGATGTGGAGCTGCTGGAACAAGTCCAGAGGAGGCCACAAAGATGCTCCAAGGGCTGGAGCCCCTCTGCTCTGGAACCAGGTTGGGAGAGCTGGGGGGGTTCACCTGGAGGAGAGAAGGCTCCAGGGAGACCTGAGAGCCCCTTCCAGGGCCTAAAGGGGCTCCAGGAGAGCTGGAGAGGGACTTGGGACAAGGGATGGAGGGATAGGACAAGGGGGAATGGCTTCACACTGCTAGAGGATAGACTGAGGTTAGATATAAGCAAAAAAGTGTTCCCTGTGAAGGTGGGGAGGCCCTGGCACAGGTTGCCCAGAGAAGGTGTGGCTGCCCCATCCCTGGAAGTGTCCAAGGGCAGGCTGGACAGGGCTTGGAGCAACCTGGGCTAGTGGAGTGGAATGAGATGATTCTATCCCCAGTCTGCTCCCAATTCTTCACCCCCCAGGAGCCCCTGTTTGCTGCAGAGTACCTGCCTCAGCTTTGCTCTGCACCGCTTTGCAGTTTTTCACACCACTTGCACCAGACACATCCCATAACTTGCTACAGTGAAACTTTCCCTCCAGAAGACACTTTGAGGCACCACTTCCATTCCTTTGAACAGTAAACAAAAAAAGTTACAATTTCTCCTCAAGGCTTCTTTCAACCTTAACATTATATGAAAACCCTTTCTGACATCATATCAGAGTAATTCAAGAATTAATGTGAAATGAAATTCCATTGTTCCCCACTCCAAAGGCTATTCTCCCATTCCTTGCCTGCTATTTTTGGGGTCAGGATCAAGTTTGTAGTTTTTTCTATAAGGTCAGCCCCACTTAGGTCTAAATCAAGTGTGTCCAGAGGCAGAACATAACTGCACACCTTCAGTTCTGCAGGATGCTGTGGTGAGTGATGTCCCACCTGAAGGCAATTGCTCGTGGGCAACAAGTCTTCTTGTTCACACATTCCCCCTGTGGAAACCCAGCATGGAGCAGGTAAAGGAAAAGGGTTCTGCAAAGAGCTGCCAAACTGCTTCTCCAAGAGCTGCTGACATTCATCCAGGGCAGGTGTGGGCACTGTCAGACTCTGGATTCGAGGACTAGGGCCATGCAGGAGTGCTTTGCTTCCTATTTAAGCCAAATGAGCAAATGGTGCACACGGTCACCCTGAGTGACCTGGGGCTGGGGCAGAAAGGATGGAGGGAGAGAGGGAGGGATGGAGGGAGGGAGGGATGGAGGGAAGGATGGAGGGATGGGTGGATGGAGGGATGGAGGGAGGGAGGGAGGGGTGGATGGAAGGATGGAGGGAGGGAGGGAGAGATGGAGGGATGAATGGAGGGAGGGATGGAAGGATGGATGGAGGGAGGGAGAGATGGAGGGATGGATGGAGGGAGGGATGGAAGGATGGATGGGTGGTGAGTGTCTGACACCTGCCCTGCCTGCAGGTCACACCTGCCCTAAGGGCAAAGTGACCTCCCTGTGGATGGGGATGGTGTGAACAGAGCTCAGGTCCTGCTTCCTCAGCAACAGCTGAGGCCACAGCCACCACCAGACAGGGAACTGGAGGCCACTGGTTTCCTTCTGAGTGATTTCAGTTCAAGCAGGGCCATCGCTGGGCTGCAGTGAACAAGGGGCTCCTGGCCCTCAGCTCTGGAGCTGTGCAGAGAAAAGCAGTAAACATCCCTCCTGACCATTTGTTAACCCCCCTGTGGGATCAGCTCCTGTGCTGGTATCTCAAGCCCTGCCAGAGCTGGTGCTTTTCTCCAAATGTGAAAAACTGTGTAAAAAAATCTTATCTCTCCTCAGAAAATGTCCCCAAACCAAAAAAAAAGCAGGTTTCTATTCTGCCTGGGTATGGAAAAAGATTTGAAAATGTGAAGTGAGAGAAACTTAAATCTTTAGAAACAAGAAAAAAAACCACTACAAAGCAATGCTCACTTGTAGGCCTCTCCATACTGAGATTTTTAAGCCCATCTCACAATCTTGCAACCTGCCTTTTATTGCTTTATTGTTATAGAACATAAAGGCACATGCAGCAAAAGATATCATCAAATCACAGAATACTCTGAGTTGGAAGGGACCCACAAGGACCATCCAGTCCAGCTCCTGGCCCTGTACAGACACCCCAACAATCCCACCCTGTCCCTCAGAGCGTTGTCCAAACCCTCCTGGAGCTCTGGCAGCCTTGGGGCTGTGCCCACTGCCCTGGGGAGCCTGGTCAGTGCCAACCACCCTCTGGGGGAAGAACCTTTCCCTGAGATCCAACCTGAGCCTGCCCTGACACAGCTCCAGTCCTGTCACTGGTCACACAGAGCAGAGATTGGAGCTGCCCCTCCACTGCCCTCAGGAGGCAGCTCTGGGGTCTCCAGCATCACCAACCCCTCCGAAGAAAAAAAATCTGAGTCAGGAGATGGGTGAAGGAACTGTAGTCCCAGGAGTGCATGCAAAAACAACCTGTGAAGAGCATTAACTTCATTAACTTTACAGACTTTGGATCCTGTACTTATACCCAGTTTAGCTTCAATTTGGCTCCCATCAGTAACAAACCCAACACTTCATTCTTCATAATGCCCCTGCTAAGCTACACCACCCAAAATCTCTGCCTGAATTGAGGTATCTCAGACTCCAGCATGTAACAAATGACCTGCATCCTGAGCCCCTTTAAAAGCCAGCTCTGTAGCATATGTTATTTCAGAGTGGGGAGAAGTGATCAAGAGCCCTGTGGCCTCTTAGCACCTCAGGTTGAAGTGCAAACTGCAGTTCCACCTACTTTTACAGACTTCTCTTTATCATGTAAATCTTTCACTACTTAGAAATAGAAACTTCACTTCGCTGTGATAAGAATATAGGAAAAAATCACTGACACCAGCAAAAAATAAAAAAGAAAATTAAACCCAGGCAGCATTCAGGCAGTGCCTGCCACAGCACCAGGCCTGTGCTCCCCTCCCCTTCAGCACCCCAAAGCCAACAGGGCTCCACAGGATCTTACAACCATCAATGGGCTGCTCAGCACCACCAGGACCGCTGGCACAGCAGAAGCCAAGGAGCCAGGACATGACCCTGCAGCTGAAAGCTGCCTCCTGTATCCATTCATTTTACTGGAGTTCATTCTAAGGAGATGTCTCTTTACCTGCTTCACTTTAATGGGATTTTTATTAAATGTTTATTGACTTTTGATCATTTCTGGCTGTAATTTAATAATTTCACACCATTATTACCATAATAAGGTTCACTGGAACTGCTGAAGGCTCAAACCAGAACACACACAGCAAAAGCCAGCACAGCCACACTGCTGCAGTGAACACCCTCTGCCTCATTAGCTCGGACACTATAACTAGAAAGCAGCTGCCCAAACATCAACAGATGTCTATCAAAGTCTGTTGGATTCTCAAGGCCATCCTCTCAGCCTGGTGAAACCTGCCAGTTTGACAAGAATGTATTTTTAATGGAAGTTCTGCCCAAGTTCCTAACATCAATAAGCAAATTGCTGTGACACCAAGGGTATAAATAAAACCTGAACCGCTGCAGAAAGCCCTGGACACCAGAGAACTTGTCCCTCTGCACGTCTGCAGAGTTCCACACACCCAGATCTCACTGCTCATTTCACTCTCCTTACACATCAATCGCCTCCAGCCTCCTGGAAAACACCCTGGGAACAACCAGCACAGCTCAAGTCTCTGCTGAAGTCAGGACAACTGCAAGGGTCTGTGCTGGTGCTGGAGGAGGTGCCGTCGTGCCCAGCCCCGGGAAGGCTGTGCTGGCTGCAGACACAGGTGCTGCTCACACCTGTGTTCCTGCGGCGGAGGGACAGGGAGGAGCCGCTGGTCTCTGGCACCCTCTGCTGACAAACCCCCGCCCGGCCTGGGGCACCGGCACACGGGCAGGCTGTGACCGTGATCCACCGTCCTTTGCTAGATGAACATTCCATAACTTAAATCTTCTTCTATTTGTTTGGCCACGTATGTCTGTAAAATTACATTAATCCCAGCCGGCCCTTTTCCCCCTTGGTTTGCTCCGGGAACCACGCACACCCCGTACAGGGAGGTGTCCTACTCTCCTGTCTCTGGGGTCACTGAAGACCCCTGGGATTTCTCATCCCTTCCACCCACCAGTGCCCCCAGCACCCTGCATGCAGCATCTATCTCCTGCTTTCTAAAGAGGTGACCAGGGAGTGATTTACACATCAACATTAATGTGGAGAATGAAAAGGGCAACAATCCAAAGCACAATGTTCTGGCTCAGGAATCAGCCAGGGACACCTGAGGGAATCATCCCTGCAAGGCAACTATCCAAACCCTCCCAGTCCCACGCTTTTGATGCATGATTCCCTCACCAGTCTCCACACCATAGTCGTCCCACAGCAGCTGTGCCCCTGTGCCCATCCCTGTCCCTGAGGGGGCAGGAGGATCAGTGGCAGAGCAGGAGCAGCCGCAGCAGCGCGTGGAAGCCGGAGCTGTGCCTGGCAGGGGGGCTCTGTGCCACCCCCTCCACCAGTGCCACACCTTTGTCACATGTCCAATGTGTCCAACCCGCACTGTCTCACACAAAGACACCCTGAGGGGTCTGACTGGGACTGGTGACACCCAACCTGCCGAACCAAACCACGTCCTGACCCTGCCGTGCTGCACGTGGAGATTCCTGGGGAACAGGGAATACCAAGAACAATATTCTCTGTAAAGACAATGGTGAAACAGAAACCTGATAGTCTGGGATGTATTAACTTCAGAGACTGATTTTCAGCCTTGTTATTGTCTGCATTTCTCTGATTCTTTCTTTTTCTTTACTGGTGTGAAGGAGAGGCCGAGATGATGTGCCAGCACGTGCTGGGTAAGTCTCATACAGCTCACAGGCTGAACAGAACCTACACTGGCACTTTGTAAGGGCTATTTCAAACCCATGCAGCTGCACTTAACCTATCAAAGGGTCTCCATTTCAGGAGAAAGAATCTTAAAGGATTATTTCACCTCCAAAACAGCACCTTAAAAAACCCCTAAGGAACAACTTTGGAAATAGGGAGTGCAGGATTTCAACAAGAATCAACGAATTCTCAGCAAACAGAAAAACAGGTCAGATGAACACACTTCATAAATTTCATTCCAATTTTTGGCCACTACTGAAAACCACTATAATATAAAAAAAAAAATTGAGAAACTATAAAATGTCAGGGGACTAAATAATCAAGATGATTGTAATAGTAACATGTAAATCCTTCTTATGAGGAAATCCAGCATAGTTACTTTAAATGCTGACAACTCAGTCTCTCTTAAGCTCTCTCACATTAAAAGAGCTTATTTGGCTTTCTCTTTTCCAGTCCTAGAACAGCTTTGTTAACACTGTGAGCACAGCATCACTGAGGACTCAATATGGGACTCCACCACTTTCCAAAACAGAGTCAGGGCTGTTTGGGTGTGAGTCCTTCAGACACTTTGACTGCTTCCCAGCACTTGGATTTCATTCAGGCAGTGGTGTTAACCCAGCATTATTAACATGTGTCCAGTGCTCTGTGACGGAGTGTTTGAACGTTTCCTCCTGGATTGCTGAGGAAGCTTTATTGTCTCTCATAAGCATATTCATCTTCTGCTTTTTTTAAAAGCATGAAGCATCCTCCAGAGTCTGACACTTCTGAAAGGCTTGGCTGGACAGACTCTGGCAGCTGAAGCCCCTGCTCTCGCCAGATGTTTGTCCCACCTGGCTCTGCCAGGACAGCACAGCTGGCTGGGTGCCTGCATGTTCAATACCTCAGCTCACACTTCTGGCATCTTAATGAGAAAGTATTTGTACAGAACTGCTGGGCCTGGGCTGGAGAAGCTGAGCTATGAGGCCACATTCCTTGTGCTGCACTAACACACATCAGGGGACTGTGATGTCCAAATGCAGCTGCTTGGCAGGGTCAGAGCACTGACACAGCTCAGCAGTGCCTGCAGGAGCACAAGCTGATCTCCTGCCTCTGCTGAACCCCTCGCTTTGGGGGCTGCCCCAGGGGATCCCCCAGAGAGACTCTGCAGCCACATCTCCACTACATAGTTTCGGGAGTACAGTTACGCTGGTAAAAGTGCAGTAAATGCAGATCCCTCCTGAGTGACAGATGCTCCAGCAAACTCCCAGACAAATCAGAGAGAATTTTATGAATCATGGCATTTACAGGAGAAGGGATGGAGGAAGGTTTGTCTTTGGCAAAACCACCTTTCCCCCCCCCCTTTTTTTTTTATAAAAAGTATTGAAGCTTTTCTTCTCCTGAGGGCTTTGGTTGAATACCTCTAGCTATAGATACAACTCTAAACAAAAAGCTTTTACAGGACAGATGAGTAATTTTAGAAATCTGCTAAATTTCACCATCTTGATCTGCTTCTCTGCCCAATCTTCCCTTCCATTCACCCACAGGAGCTGAAGCTCTGCTGTGTGGATTTCTCCTTGATTACTCTCACTCCAGACCATGTCTAAACGTGAATCAAAGCAGAACAATCCAAAGATTTCCTCTCAAATCACCATTTCCTCTGTTTTCCCTGTTCCTAGCAAATCCCTCAGATCCCAACTGTCTGCAGCTCCTCATCTTCCGTCCTGGCCCGGCTCCTCAGGGCTGCCCACAGCCGGAACGGAGCCAGCAGCTCTGAGCCTGCACAGCCCAGGCCACACTCAGCTTGGTGGGCAGCTCCCTGGCTGTGTCCCAGAGACACTGCTACTGCACCTTGGAAACCTTTCCATGATTCAGAAGTTCCACAAGCTATTGGCATTTTCACTTTCAGGTTCTGATCAGCCTTGACTTAGATTTCCTTTGCAGTTTTTTCTCACCTGAGATCTGATATACCATGTCAGCAAGCAGCTATTTGTTTTAGTAAGCTTTGCCTCTTATTTCTGTTTGTCTTTTGCCCACATCATTGCCTGTGAGTCCTTCCACCTCCTGCAGGGAGCATCCTCGTTGTTGAAGGCAGCAAGGAGAGGAACAGGGGAGGACATGGAGGATGGAGAGGCAGGAGCTGCAGCACAGATCAGCTGCAACATCTGGTCATGGTTGAAAAGCTGGAGGAGACACTGGCTTTGCTGTGGCTGAAAATCCTGACTGCTGCTTGGAATATAAATTAAGGGATTACTGATTGCTGGCCTTAACCAGTAGATCTCTTTATAAAATCAAACCTTACAATGGACTGGTGGCCTTGTTTCTTGACCTTGTTTCTCGCTCTCTGGGAAGTCCTCTGTCCTGCGCAATTCCACACGCTGGCATCTCACAGACTGGCACCCCCAGATCAATCCATCAATGTCTGTGTTCTCTCTCTGTTTCTTCCTGTACAAGTTTCATTTTCACTGTCATCACCAGATGACCTCAAGGTCAACTAAGGCTGCTTATCAAATTCAATGAAGTCTTTGTCAAGCATGAAGCCAGTAACTCCACCATGTTCTCCTTGAACACTTCCCCACATCCCCAGCAAGAAAAACAACATTCTGCTGGAGCACAGGGAGAGTGTCAAATCCCTCAAAGTCGAGTCACATTATTCACTACACACTGTGTGCTGAATTTTTACCTCTTCCCAAGCTGTATCACTATTATCTCCACTATGCCTGATAATAAATATTT
This sequence comes from Manacus vitellinus, assembly GCF_001715985.3. Lineage (NCBI taxonomy): Eukaryota > Metazoa > Chordata > Aves > Passeriformes > Pipridae > Manacus > Manacus vitellinus. Next base: position 11,020,974 of record NW_021940039.1, on the reverse strand, counting down.
TTCAAAATTCTTTCATGGAGAGTTGTTCCTCAGCTTTTACCTCCTGAATAAGCTATGTCTAGAAACCTTCTCTAAGCTTATTCAGGAGGTAAAGGGTGAGGGAAGTAGGTTCTGAATGCAGTGATGAAGCCATCAGTGGGATGCCAGGTCATCTCTGGCAACATAAATGGCTTTTACAAGGGACATTGGTTTGTAAACAGGTTTGTAGAAGATTCTGTACAACACTGGTTTGTAAACAGGTTTGTAGAAGATGATTCTGTACAAAAGAACAAGAGTTTTGAAGTTGGGGTTTTGTTCTCCTCACAGAACTCCTGGAAGGCCAGCACAGAGAAACCACTCCTGAATCTCCTGGGCAGGCAGCCAGGTTTTTCCACGTTTGGAAGACGGATCTTCAACAGCCTCCTCCTTGCCCTTTGGTCCTCATTCTGATACACAAGCAAAGGCTTTACCTTCCAGCCTCCTCCTTGCCTCAGCCCCAGCACGTGGGTCAGACTGTGTCTGAGGAACAGAGCACTCCAGTTCAAAGGCTCACATTAATTTTCAGAAGCGTTTTGAGCAGCGACATGCACAGTCAGGGTGAAACCATCTGCTCAGATCAGGAGATCTCAATAACTACAGATGTCTCCATCACTGTCTTCAGAAGAAGTTGAGAAAAATGCAGCATTTCCCAGCTTATGGACTGTTCTGCATCCATAAACAATATTATTAACCTGAAAGGCATGTGTTTTTCTTAGTATGATTTATTAGCTGTAGTTAAGAGTTGCAATAATCATGGTCTAATTTTTCAGAAAGTACTACAGTTTACGCATAGTTTTAACCACCTTTTGGAGGACCTTTAAGTAATGATGAATCGACCCATAAAATAATACAAATGTTAGAACCAACATATTCTCCTTTAGGCATGGGTAGGAGTATCTGATCAGCTGCCAAATGATTTGGCATCTGAACAACTGGCAACAAATTCAAAGTGAAACAGCAAAGCTGTGGGCAACCACTGGAAAGATTGGGATTCCTCCCTTTTGCATTTGAACACAAAATGCATGTCTGCTCTGGGATGTTACAATCCAATTCACTTGTTCACAGGGCAGCGAGTCGGCTCCATCAAGATAGTGTGTCTGCACTGCTCTGCCACAAAGCCATAAGCACCTCTGCTGTAAAGCACCATGTACACACAAGTCCTCACTTGATTAAAGGAACCACTGGAGATCTCACCCTGTGCTGCTCCCCCACAACACTCCCCGCTCTGAGTCTGCAAATGCCTACCAGAAACTGCAGGGTCTGAAAAGCAAACCAAAGGGAAGCCTGATATCTCCTCTGGTATCACCAACCCAGGTAGCCCCACTGCTGCACCTGCTCGTGGTGGGCAGCAAAGGACCAGAATCCTACGTGCTGATACCAGCAGAACTGATGCAATCTCAGCTGTGTGAGAGATCAGCTCCTTGGGTTCCTTTGTAAAACGCCAATAGACTGCACCCTGTACAGGACCCCAGAGGATGCAGGATGACAGCAGTGCAGGGTGCTCTGGCACAAAGTGCCCCACTGCACCTGCCTGGCTCCCCACTGCTCGCACCGCTCACTTTCCATGGCCACAAACTACCTTGGAAGTTTTTAAACCTGTACTGAAAGTTCCTTAATGGATTTCAATATCATCCCTTCCCCCATGTCTGTACCTTAGCAGCCCTCCACACTGGGATGCCAGGCAGGGATATTATTTAACTCCTTATACTGGTTTATTTTTCCTGCTTGCTATCTTAGGAAAGGTGCTCAGCAGTGAGCATGCATCAGCTCAGGGAAAAAGTCCCCTCACTCCCTTTCTCAGGGGAGTCTGTCTCAGTCTCTCTGCAGACACCAAATTCTGGAGCTGACAAGTCAGGATTTAAAGAAAATAAATGAGGGCAGATATACAGAACCCCACTGCTGCCATCACAGTCAGAGGGCTGCAGCAGCAACACCCAACAAGACAATAACCCAGGCACTGAAATGCCTTGCTCCAGCTCTGAGAGCTGCTGTCACAGTGCTCCAGGGAGCTGGAAAGGCACAGGAATACTTACAATCATAGAACTATACAAGACTCTGAGCTGGAAGGGATCCACAAGGACCATCCAGTCCAATCCCTGGCCCTGCACAGACATCCCAACAATCCCACCCTGTCCCTGAGAATGTTGTCCAAACCCTCCTGGAGCTCTGGCAGCCTTGGGGCTGTGCCCACTGCCCTGGGGAGCCTGGTCAGTGCCAACCACCCTCTGGGGGAAGAACCTTTTCCTGAGATCCAACCTGACCCTTCCTGACACATCTTTATCCCCTCAATTCTTAACATGAGCAGCAGAGCAATGTCTCTCCTGTCTGGTTTCCATGCAAGAGGTGCAGCACAGAACAGGGTAGGAAGCCCAGCACAGCTCTCCCTGCATGGTGCATCAGTGAGGAGAGATTCCAGAAAACAGGCAAGAAACAAGTAAAGCATGAGCTGAAAAGACAGCCAGCACGGCTGCTTGTCACCATCCTGTGTGTTCCTGGTCTTGGACTCAGTGATGACCTGACTGCATCTCTGCAAGGGATCGTTTCTGCAGGCTGTGTATAACCCCAGCTGCTCCAGCCCCTCTTCAGGGATTTTTCTCAGGCTAACAATGGAAACAAGGTGCAGGAAAGTTTTTATTTAAACTCAGTATCGGAGAGGAAATTTCTTACAGCCTGATGGCAATTAAGGAAAACACTATTCGGTGGCTGAGGAAGCCACTGACTTGGTTCTCATATAGGGCTGGATGAGGAAGAACTGCAGCGTTCCCTGCTCTGTGCAGGTAAGCCTGGTCACACAATCATTCCTCACCTTGCCCCTCAGCTTCTCCAAAGCCTCTGAGACATGACAAGGAAATCAGAGGCAACATGCTGAAAATGGAAAACTGCAACCTCCTAAAAATTATTAATCACCTCAAATGCTGAAACAATACCCTTTGTCAAAGCGTGGGTGGTGAAGTTGGCACAGCTCCTACCAAAGAGAAATTTGATCTTTGCTGGTATGAAAGCATGAAGCAGCATCCTGTGCTGATGAGATATTCTACCTGAATTTCTTTCAAGGTGCTTTTGCCAACTCTTTTAGCTTAAGTTTGTGGAAAAGAGAAGCAGCCGGGGCAGCAGCGACCTGAACCAGAGACAGCACAGGGGTGCAGCAGGAGGAAAACTGCTCATTGACAGGAATTGAAGGCTGCTTGTATTTAGGAAAAAACTTCTTAGTGAATACTGTGCATTGCTCTAGGAAGCTATACTGAGAATTTAGAATCATGGAATGATTTGGATTGGAAGGCACCTTAAAGATCATCTCATTCCACCCCCCTGCCATGGGCAGGGACACCTTCCACTAGCCCAGGTTGCTTCAAGCCCAATCCAACCTGGCCTTGGACCCTTCCAGGGATGGGGAGTCCACAACCTCTCTGGGTAACAAGTGATGTACCAACATGGGACTCCACAAACTTGTGTGAGATTTGCAGGCAGCAGAGGTCAGCTGTGAAGTCCCTGCTTGGTTCCCCTGCAGCACCAAGCCCCACTCTGAGGGATAAAGAACAAGCAGAAGGAGGCCCCAAAAGCAGTGTCTGTGCCCCCATAACATCTTTGAAGCTCCAGGCTGCAGCCACATTTGTACATTTTAGTTAACCTAAAGAAAGGCAGTAACAGCTCGTTTTCTTGAGAGCTGGGACGCACTTGCAGCCCTTTCAAGACAAGAGCACTGACAGAATAAATCTCAGTGTCTAAGGGGGAAGAATTCCAATCTCCGCTTCCATCAGCACCCACAGCTTCATCACTGTCCCCTGCCGCTGAGGGCATTGTTGTCCCTGCCCAGGGAGGAAGGACGCTGACACACGGCACAGCCTCCCCACTCTGTCCCACTCAACACAAAGAGCAAGCTTGCAAAGGACAGATCAATAAGTGGAAGCCACAGTGACAGTTTGTCCCCAACGCTGGACAGTTAATCCTGAGGCACAATCCCCTTGTGAATTTAAAAGGCTTGATACAGACCACTTCTGGCTGTGGTTAAACAGTTGATGACACACGCTCTGATAGAGCAGGAGGATTTGTGCTGGGGCCACAAAACACTACAAAGCATGAAAAGTCTCCAAGAAAAAAAAACCAAACCAACAGGAGGCTCAAACCTTAAAAATAATACAGACATTAAGTGCCTTCTAATGTTGGCTTACAAGTATAATACAGCAACAAAACATTTTAGGTAGAGTCCACAAAAGGAGTTGCATTTTCTACAACATTATTTCTTACTACCCAGAATGTGTTGCGTGTAATTATTTGTCAGTTTTAAGATACAAAGGCAGATGCAAATTTAAACCCAAGCAAACCATTGCAAGTGCAGCAGGATGTTAAACATAAACTATTTCATGGCTGAGCTGGAACACTTTCTGAAGTAGTGAATATTGATTTTAATTCTGTACGCTCCTTTCTTTTGAGAAGCTCCACAGACTAGAATCAATGCTAACACTAATACTGCAATGTACTACTCAAATCCAATCTCTACTCATAACTTCTGTATTTCAAATTGGATTTCATAGTCAAATTCAGAAGCAAGGTGAAGTCAGTGTAACATTGTACTTACAGCCACTGCAACACGCATTTGGAATTCCACTGCTTCACACCCACTCGCCTGTGCCTATTTAATTACTCTTCCCACAGATTCTTGTTCTAGTCCAGTTCAGAGTCTGTGGGATTTAACCTGGCAATGCTTGTCACAGATTAAAATTAAGAATAAAGGAGTAAGGAAAAAGCTAGAATAGATAAGAGGACCGATGGTACCAGAATACACGCATGAAAAAGTGTGTCCTTCCAAGTGTAACTCACATCACCTCACCCTTTCTGAATGTTCAGAACTAGTTCTAAATTATAACAGGCAGTTAAATTATAATTTTGCTTCTCAGATAACAGAAACCCAATTTAATATGTTCAAAGTAAGCAGCTCTGAGACTTGGAACAGAGCTCTGGACACCTCCGGCGCTCCTCAGGAGAAAGGAGAAGCCCAGGACTCACAGGGAGGACATGCCTGCTGTACTAAAAGGCAGATGCCTTCAGTGCACTGTATGTTCAGTCATCTCTTTATCAAACCCTTAACTAATTAAACAATCCTCTTGTCAAAGAGGACAGTCATTGTTTGTGTGACCGATGCCCTGTAAACATAATGGGATAATCTGCCTTTCTCCTTTTTTTCTCCCTCAGTTCTCCCAAACAGCTGGGGGATGTGCTGCCCTCGCCGGGAAGCCCCCACTCATCTGTCATTCTCTGCCCTCGCTGCCGCACGCAGCATCAGAAGCCAAGCTTAGGACAATAACGCCTCAGACACACCAACAGTCCATCTGATACCGTGCCACTGGAGAGTCCCCAGGCTGTGGCAGGGCTGGGCAAACAATCAGGAAGGAAAACAGAAGTCGTTCCTGGATAGAACTGACAATAAAACTGTATTGATCTACAACGGCAAAGATGCTCAACCAAAAGCGTTTCCAGTGCCCTCTTTTGACTTCAGTCCCAGGGAAGAAAGAGCCTGCAAACACCAAAGCTTTGGTCAGATGGCACCAGGCTTGCTCTCACATCTGCACAGCTACAGCAGCAAAAGCTGTTCATCAACTGTTGGAAACTCAGAAAGTCACACGTCCAGAGGTGGCTCCAGCCCGGGGTACCCGGGGGAACAGCTCAGCTCTCATAACTCGGTCTGTGGATGGCTCACGATTAACAGCAATCACAGAAGGCAACTATTTTCTCATGTGAAACAAGGACAGCATTTCAGCAGGTTGCACAATCCAAAGGTTTGCCAGCACGGCCCCTCGCTGTATTCCTGATGTGAGGAATGTCTTCCCCATAGCCCACTCCAGTCACCCGTCAGCAGAGCTGCACGGCTCTGTCACTCCAGAGACAACCAGGACAAAAGCCATTACCTGCCCCAGCTTTCCTTCATCAAAGTGTCTCTTTTTCTACTCACACCACCAGCAGCTGTCTCAACTGATTTACTGTAGGAAATTCAGACTAACCAGTACTTGAAATTTTTAATCAAAACGCAGTACCTGAAACCAAAATTAATCACTTCTACAACATGCAGATTTCACAGGGCTTTCATTCCCAGGAGAGAAGCAGAGAGCAGGTGGTGGGTGGGCAGCCTTCGCTCCCCTCCCACATATGGCCCCCAGGCCCTGGGGACAATGGCTGGGACAGTCTGGCACTCCCTTCAGTGTGCTCTGGTGGCAATGGCCACACATGGCTCCACCAACCTGAACTGGTGATAACCAGATCCTGTCACTGATCTCAGGAGAGTATTGCTTATGTGCTGGTTTGACTAAGGAGGAAAGGTGGTATTTCTGTACAAGAGGTGAGGAGGAGGAGAAGGAGGAGGGGGGCAGTAGAAAGGAAGGCTGAATAATACCCAAATGTGAAAACCCTTCAGTGCCTACCAAACATGTGAAGTGGTCACGGTCCCAAGGCTGCCAGAGCTCAGAGAGCATTTGGACAACACTCTCAGGCACAGGGTGGGACTGTTGGGGTGTCTGTGCAGGGCCAGGATTTAGACTGATGATCCTGGTGGGTCCCTTCCAGCTCAGGGTTTTCTGTGATTCTACAAGAAAGCTCAAAGCCCTCCACAGACAAATCCATCCTTGGTCGTATTGTCAGAATTCCCTGATTACCCAAACCTTCGCTAACCCCGCGGGCAGTACCTGACAGCGCAGAGAGCAGTGAGGACAAAGGGCTCAGCACAAGCAGGACAACTCAGATCTTCTCCTGAGCAACATTCCCCATCACAGCCCAGCTTTGGAGGTGTGCTTCTCCACAGAATACTCAACACCCACTTCAGGCAGTGATTCAACAACGGCCTACTCCTGGCTAAGAGGGAGAACAAAACAACCTCACTCCATCCCTGATCCACAGAGACTGGCACAGAGAGAGTGTGATACACTTCATCCATGTGCACACCCTTCCAAGGAACTTGTGGAGGTGCCCAGGTGTCCCAACTTCCCTCAGCACTACCTTGAACAAGGTGCCAGTTGGCTTAAAGCTCCTCCAATAGTGATGTGTCCCATGCTCACAGTAGGATGAAACCCAGGAGACAGCACATACAATGCAAAGGCTGTTTCTTTTTGCACCTCATCTAGGTCACAGCAGGGAAAAAAATAATGCAAAACTGCTCTATTTTTAACCTACCATCGGGGAGACGTCATAGAGCCATGTTCAAATCTGAACAAGTTCCTCATCTCAATCCAAGTTAAACTCAGCAAGTGTAAAACAAACATCCCAAAAGGAATATATCAAAGCCAAATGATGTTATCCTAGCAAAATTGCAACATTTTCTGTATCTGTAACAAAAAAATATCAATATCAGCCTTAAGGCTCTTTTTCTTGCTCTCTCGCTTTTTTTGTTTTTTTCCCTCCCCACCTCATCAATGCAGCCAAGTTTTAAACAATATCTATGAAAATAGCAGTTTTCAACCTGTTCCTGGAGTAGCCAAGTTAATGAGGCCACGCAGCATCCCAGGGCACTCCAGAGGGAAGGGTTCCCACTGCTTGTTAGTGCAGCCTGTGCTGTTCTCAAAAATGTAAAACATTTCCAACTGGCCAGCGCTTCCCTTCCCTTCTCCCCCTGCTCTCCAAGTAAAGAGCATTCAGACTTCCAAACACATACTGTAGAAAGAATGAAGCACTTCTGGAAAAAGTGAAACACCACTTTGCCTTTCCAAATGTAAAGATTTATAAATAAACGCAAATCTTTAAAAAAAAAAAAAAGGCAAACAGAACACTCCTGCGAGTTCTACCACAGCCATCAGACAGTTGTTGTAGAAACAAGTACCTGTTTTTCCTGACCTACATTTGCAGGTTGGCAGGAAATCAAAGTTCGTGTCAAATTACAGCAGATTTTGAACAGACTTGCATGTGCCCTCCAATCTCAGCTATTAAATCTGTTTGGGCCCAGCGAGTGCATTTTTGGTGTGAAAGAAAGTGCCACTTGCACAAATGACACATGTCGGGTATTACATGAATGCAGGCAGCTTGTCTTTTGGTTTTAATACTAAACAGGAGAATTAACTTTCCTTGGGATTTGGTTCAGCTAGAGACATTTTCCTCTCCTTGAACTGCTCTATACATCCTCTCCTATATTTATCACACAGGCCATGTGGTTAAGCAGACACAACCACAAAAAGCAAGCGAGTGGAGCTTTGTCCTGAAGGCCTGACTAGAAACGGCTCCACAGGCAAGAGCTGCCTGCGTGGGCCTGGTGTTGGTGTCAACAACAGCAACAGCAAACAAGCATTTGGGGGCTCAGGACAAGACAGGCACCTACAGCCAGCACCAACAGATGAGTGACAGCACCAGCCAAAGGAGAGCCTTTACCCTGCATCACTCCTCACCCCAGCACAGGCAGCAGCTCCTCGTTGGCTCGTTGTTTTCTGTGTGGGGTTATGCTTCCCCTGTTTGAGAGTGCAGCCCATCCCTGGATTGGAATTTTGGAAGGAGTCTTGTCCATGCCAGGCAAAGGAAAAGGCTGCAGAGATGGGAGGGTGGCTCTGCAGAACTTGTCACCATCGCAGAATGTTCTGAGTTGGAAAGGACCCACAAGGATCATCAAGACCAACTCAAAGTGAAGGGCTCATATAGCGGATTGAACCTGTGACCTTGGCATTATCAGCATCAAGTTTTAACCAACTGAGCATTTCTAGGGGTCCAAACTGGTTTGGGAGTCCCCAAACCCAGAGCTCAGAAGAGCAGAGCAGGGACAGCGGTCTGGCAGGGGGACAGACACCTCACACCTGGCACAGCAACAGCCACGCCGGACTCATCCCGTGCTACGGGCCACCTTCCCTGCTCTGGGAATACTCGGACTCACAGTGGGAGATCAAACAGTGTTTCTGGCCCTGACTCCACACGGTGGGAATGATGGCTGTAGAGATTCCAGCCCTCAGCCAGCACAACACTGCACAGGTGACTAATGACATCAAAGCAAAGCTCCCTCTGAACCCATGGCATTAATAACAGTGATCTGATTGTATCATCCAACCTTCTTCCCTGGTACTTAGGGCCACAAAGATGCTCCAAGGGCTGGAGGCCCTCTGCTCTGGAGCCAGGCTGGGAGAGCTGGGGATGTTCCCCTGGAGAAGAGAGGGCTCCAGGAAGAGCTCAGAGCTCCTTCCAGTGCCTGAACGGGCTCCAGGAGAGCTGGAGAGGGACTAGGGACAAGGGATGGAGGGACAGGACAAGAGGGAATGGCTTCCCACTGCCAGAGGGCAGGGTGAGATGGGAAACTGGGGAGAAATTGTTGTCTGTGAGGGTGGGGAGGCCCTGGCCCAGGTTGCCCAGAGAAGCTGTGGCTGCCTCTGGATCCCTGGAAGTGTCCAAGGCCAGGTTGGACGGGGCTTGGAGCAACCTGGGCTGGTGGAAGGTGTCCCTGCCCATGGCAGGGGATGGAATGAGATGATCTTTAAGGTCCCTTCCCACCCAAACTTGTCTCTGATTCTGTGCTCTATTCTATGATTTGCTCCCTATGCTGCCTCATTCATTACTGTACTCACAGTAAATTAGACTGTGCTGAGGGACCCCAGATCACACCCTGCTCTTCTCCTTTGGGATTTGCAGCTCAGCAACAGAAAATTGGTCGATCAAGAACAAATACATGCTGAGGGGGCAGCAATGTTGGGACAGGCCAAAGGAAAGCTCTTGTGCATGACAACTCAACTGCAGACACAGCACCACAGCCTTGGAAATAAATCCAAACTTTCTATTATAGCAGAATTTTTTTCCCTCAAGACCACTAAAGCTGTTACGGGGAGCTGGGAAATGAGGCTGCTGCTGATATGTTTGATACAATTGCCAGGTCCTTCTTCTTACAGAAGCACCTTTGGCACAATAGTCCAGTGACTAATCAGCTGTCCCATAAAACCAGGGTCTGCAGTGAAGATGGTGAGTTCTTCCAGCTTCCGACCATCTTAAAAAACACAACAGGAAAAGAAGGCCAAATAATCCAGACTTTCCAAAGTTACATGAACCCTCACTCTCTGTGTTTGCAACAATCTGGTTTAACATAATCTTGCAAAAACTGTGTGTGATGGAAACACATTGAAAGTTTCCTTTATTTTCATGCCCACTTTCAGATCTCTGCAGTTTCACAATGTCCATATTTCATTAAAATTAAAATCACTGTGTTGCAAAACACATTTGAGACAAGAAGTTTCAATTAAGCCTTTTAAAAGCTGTTTTTCACAATCATGGTAGAAATTCTTTAAAACTGCATCTTCCTCAGGCCAAGTTAAACGTGTTCAAAGAGGCTGCAGATGCAAAGCCCCAGGAATATGCTGGGGAGCAGAATTCCCACCTATTCACATCCCTGTGAATCAGAAATTACCTACACTAACCAGCCCAAGCCTAAAAACCTGTTGATTTATAATCACAGACTGACATGAAACATAGAGAGCCAAACATCCACGAGTGGGAATCTGAACAGCCCTGTGTTTTGGGAACTGCTGGTTTTGCTTATATTTTTTGATTTATACCTCATAACTGCAAAACTAATGAGATTTTAATGAAAAGTGGGACATTATTCATTTGGCTCACCCCCAGGGTGATTTCCAACGACCGTGTTACTGATTAAAACAAGAGGCAATGGTTTTAAGGAGCTGGAACACAAACCTGTTCCCGAATGGGCATGGTCTGAAATGACACACTGGTTTCTGTAGTTTACAATTTTACTGCCTTTATCTAAGTTATTTTGTTCAAATAGATACATATATTTTTTTACTGGTCACTTCTCCATAAACAATAAACATCTAATCTGTATATCAAGCAATTGCACTGAAATCATTATTTTTAAAGAAGTCGACCCTCTGCATATTTTACTTCTTTGCTGCCCCAAACAAATCACTCAAACATAAATACTGAGTAAAATATAAAACTGTTTGCAACTGGTTTTTAAAAATTGAATGGTACTTAATATTGAGAAACTAAATAGGTGCATAGATCATTAAAAATATGGATCTATATTGTTCTCCTTACTGAAGGAGCTGGAAGCACAACCTCAGTTGTCAGACACTTTTCGAAGTGTACCCACTAAATATCAGCACTAGGCTAAGGCACCCCTTTGAAAATAATTTAATTACTGACACACAGGACTGTGGCACAATGGTTAAGCTTCACATCTGTAAAGCTCTCCAAAATAATTGTTACTCAGCCATATACTTCACATTCCCTAATCACCAGTGGACGTCACACAATTTGCATGGAACTAAGAGTGTTTTCCATCGCTCTCTTCCATGTCTGGTGCAGTGCTTCAAAACCCTGTGTCACATCCTAAAGGACACTGATCTGAAACTCAGGTCCTCCATACAACACTGAGAAATAAAACACTGAACCAGAGCTTTTAAATAGCCATTTAAATTAGGAAATTAGCTCAATAAACACAAAGCATTTAAGTGCCCATTTGTTATGGATAAGACAGTGGGCCCCCCAGTTACTGAAGTCAGGGACTCAAAGTTGGCGGCACTGGCTTTCCAACATCACACCAACCTCGACTCCACCAGGCAGGAATTTAACTCCTCCAGACACAAACCAGAAATGAAGCAACTACAAATTAGAGAGTGACAATTTTAATACTTCATTCATTAAAGCACATTCAGTTCCTGCCTCATGGCTACATTGCACAATCCAAATGTAAAGGATTTTGATTCCAGAGGGAAGCTTCTCTGGAACTTAGGTTTGCCCAGTCCCTTCCCTCCAGTTACTTCTGGTCTCTCCTACGGAGCCAGGCTGGGAGAGCTGGGGGGTTCACCTGGAGAAGAGAAGGCTCCAGGGAGACCTTGGAGCACCTTCCAGGGCCTAAAGGGCCTCCAGGAGAGCTGGAGAGGGACTGGGGACAAGGGATGGAGGGACAGGGCAAGGGGGAATGGCTTCCCACTGCCAGAGGGCAGGGTTAGATGGAATATTGGGAAGGAATTGTTGGCTGTGAGGGTGGGGAGGCCCTGGCACAGGTTGCCCAGAGAAGCTGTGGCTGCCCCCAGATCCCTGGAAGTGTCCAAGGCCAGGTTGGACAGGGCTTGGAGCAACCTGGGCTGGTGGAAGGTGTCCCTGCCTATGGCAGGGGGTGGGATGGGAAGAGCTTTAACATCCTTTCCAACCCAAAGCATTCCAGGATTTTTTGATTCCTTCTTTTCCTATATGCCAAAAATTGGGTACTAAAACATCTCTGTGTCCTTCAAGCACTTCACCCCAGTAAAGGGGATCACCCGGGGGTTTTAGGGGAGCAGCCATTTCAATTTGCTAAATCTTTTTGGAGGCGATAAACAATTCAGTAAGTGATCCTGCAGCATTCACTGAAGATGAATGTCCCACAAAGCAAGCACAAGAAAGATAAGTGGTTCCACCCATCTGAACAAACATTTCCTCCCAGTCACACCCTCTGCACATAAAAGCAGGAATCTTTCTAAACTCACACTGAACAATTCTAGTAGAAGGTCACAAACAATAACAATGGATAATTAAAACAATAATCAGGCTTAGTAAGACAAAAATTAAAAGTAAATTGTTCATCAGTTTTTTTCAAACTGCCCAAACCTCAGTAAGAACATGTTTTGGACAGAAGAGAATTTGAACTTAAAAGATTGCAACAAGCTGCTGTTCACTACCAAAAAGTCTCCCCCCCTTTTGGTGCTGTGGGATTCACTATGGAGCAAAGGAATTTTGTGAGACAAAGGAGGACAGAATATAACAGTCTTGCTGAAGAGGTAATATGCTGAACTACTTGGGAATTACACACATCCTTATGCTGCTAAGCAATTATCCATCTCCAAATCCAACAAATTTACCAAATTAATACAAATGAGGAAATCACAGTTTTTGCAACAGCTAACAAGAGTTTTTGCAACAGTTTTAAGAGGCTTAAATGAACCACCCTATTGGATTTTCCTTTTTAAAAGTATATTGACTCTGAAAAAATACTTCTCATTGTTAGCTGTTACATTTATTGAGTTCTAAACATCAGGTGAAGCAGGCACAGCTGAGGATGCAGCACACCTGCAGTAAGATGGCACAAGGAGATGATGGAAATTGAGAACCAACTGAACTAAAGCACTGCCAAAAATTCTGGAAACATGCAATCTTCTTCCAGCCTTACATCTGTGGGGTTTGGGTTCTTTTGGTCCTGTGAAAATATTTAATTTAAAACAATAAAGAAACATGGCATGAAATACTGTATAATAAATACCAACTTTATCTGTGGCATGGTAATTGCAGGGCTGTGTTAGCTGTGATTCCAGAGGCAGTGCTGAGGGGGACAGAAGCATTGAGAATAACTTTCAACCCAGTAGTGAGACAACCCGCACCCACACTCAGCACCTGCCCAGCTCAGAGAGCAGGACTGGATTCTTGGGACAAAAGCATCCTCATTTAAAGCTTTGGGTGATCATCATTTCATAGAATCACACACTAGCTTGGGTCGGAAGGGACCTTAAAGCTCCTCATTCCACAAACCTGCCATGGGCAGGGACACCTTCCACCAGCCCAGGTTGCTCCAAGCCCTGTCCAACCTGGCCTTGGACACTTCCAGGGATCCAGGGGCAGCCACAGCTTCTCTGGGCAACCTGTGCCAGGGCCTCCCCACCCTCACAGACAACAATTCCTTCCCAATATCCCATCTAACCCTGCCCTCTGGCAGTGGGAAGCTGTTCCCCCTTGTCCTGTCCCTCCATCCCTTGTCCCCAGTCCCTCTCCAGCTCTCCTGGAGGCCTTTAGGCACTGGAAGGTGCTCCAAGGTCTCCTTGGAGCCCTCTCTTCTTCAGGTGAACACCCTCAGCTGTCTCAGCCTCCCTAAATTGACTTTCAGACAAAGGGAGCTGTTCTAGATCTCTGCCACCTCCCAGCTTGTAGAGAGGAGGACCCTCCAGGCTGAACACATCCCCAGCTCTGCTAACAGCCAGCTCATGGCTCATCCCACCAGCAGCACTGCCCTGCTGTGCTCTCAGTGCTCCTACCCTGAAGATACAGGAATGGGAGTGGTGGTGGGACTACAATCAGGATAAAAGAAAAAAGAAAATTAAGCAGGATAATTTTTCTTGAAAATACAACTCCATTTGGAGTTTTCTGTATGGAATGAAATCAGATGAAGAACAACTACAATTCTGCAGAATTGTACCTGAATTGTAGAATTGAAACCTCCTTCTCCAGTGTCACCACCTTCAAAATAGAGGGGGATGCCCCAAAACACAGCACACTGAGACTGGAAGCCATAGGATGAGAAAGTGAGTGAGCCAGGCAGTGTTAGCTCTACTAGCAGATGAACCTGAAACACAGGGGGAGACTATTCCACTGTCCTGAGGTGCACACACACCTCGAGGGCTCAGGAACTGAAAGTTATTTTGGGGTTTTTTTAAGCATTCAGCCTGACCACCCAAGGGGTGCTGTTACAGGTGTGTTGTTTTATGTTCGTCAGTGAATATCTTTACTAAATTACCCCAACCAGATTGGTGGGAAAAATTGTGAAATATTTTAGGCAGAGCAGCACATTGTAGGTAACAGAGCTGAATTAAGGAGGGATTTTGTGTCATTTAAACCTCCCCCTCTATCCACTGATGTTCTACAGGTTATAAACTATTTACCAAAAAAGGATCCCCTCATCACAGCTCTCCTTCAGCACTCCCTGACACTATCCTTACTCTTCCCTATTCTACAAGTCCCATCGCTTTTCCTTTCAGGGACAATTTAACTGACACTCTGAACAATTGCTCTGAGTGTGCTTAGCTTCCAGACAGCTGCCTCTGTCTGAGAGCTCTATGGAGGAAATCAGAATAGAAGCCAGGTTTTTGTAGGAATGCAGAATTCCCTTTTCTCCTGGAATACACTGCTCTGTGCCCTCTGCACCCCCTGGCTGGGGTGACAAGTGAGGCAGAGCTGTGACAGACAAGAGCTTTCTTAACCACCCACTCGAGAGCACATCCATCTTCAACACTGGGAAAAGCAACAGTTCTTGGGCGAAAAAAGTTGGTATGTGGTCATGTAATTAAAGCCTGTCATAACTCACACCCACATTGTGGTAGGTTGGTGGTGTGCAGGCATCCTTAGCTCTGGCATTTCCTCAGTTTAGGTTCCTTGCATTAGAAATCTAAATACTGTTTTTATCATACCGCACTGTAAATTAATTGTGCAAAAAAAGTAACATCCCTAAAAATCAATTCTTCAGCATGAAAGCCCCACTCGATCCCTTGCTAGAATTAAGCCACAATCCCTGGCTTCTCATTCACACCCCAGCCCCGGGACAGACACACCTCTGAGAACAAGCCCGAGCACATGAGCACTCTCACTGTGCCTGAAACGCAGCACATGATGGAGCACCACAAACCACAGCCCAGAGAGAGCACACGGGCTGAGATCAAAGAGAGAAACTGGACAGTAACTGGATTCCGAAAGGACTGGGGCTGACAAGGCCGGCATTCAGGGCAGTACAGACTCCAACGGCCTTTGTCTTTCTCATTCTTACAGCAGACAAATGAAGAATAATATTGACGCCATCAGCGCGGAGCGGGAGATAAGGGCATTGTTCCCGGGCCGGGGCGCGCGGCCGGCTGGGGGGAGCGTGGGCAGTAACTATGGAGCTGGAGCGAGGGTGGTTGTTAAGGGAACGAGCAGGAAAGGTGAAACAATGGCTGCGATAAGAAGCATCTCAACAAATATGCACCAGACTTCGGGCTTCTGCTGCAGGAGGCAGGAGTTTGGCCCCCGCCCGAGCGAGGCGTCACTGCCAAGGCCGAGCAGCAGGAGATCAAAGGAAGCGCTGCAGGACCCGGCCCGGGGGGAGCAGGGCTGGGGGCGGCCGGAGCCCACCCAGGGCGGGCCAGGGCAGGGCAGGGCTGCCAGCCGAGGGACCGGGCTGCCAGCCGGGATGGGGCTCTCCAGACACAACCCTGGGCGAGAGGGGCCCAGCAGCTTCCAAACCAGAAAGAGGAGGAAAGGGTAAATCACAGAATCCAAGGCTGGTTTGGGTTGGAAGGAACGTTAAAGCTTATCCAGTCCCACCCCCTGCCATGGGCAGGGACACCTTCCACTAGAACAGGTTGCTCCAAGCCCTGTCCAACCTGGCCTTCCAGGGATCCAGGGGCAGCCACAGCTTCTCTGGGCAACCTGTGCCAGGGCCTCCCCACCCTCACAGCCAACAATTCCTTCCCAATATCCCATCTAACCCTGCCTCTGGCAGTGGGAAGCCATTCCCCCTTGTCCTGTCCCTCCAAGCCCTTGTCCCAAGTCCCTCTCCAGCTCTCCTGGAACCCCTTTAGGCACTGGAAGGCATTCTGAGGTCTCCCTGGAGCTTTCTTTTCTCCAGAATTAATCCCAATTCTCCCATCCTTTCCTCCTACGAGAGGTGCTCCAGCCCGCTATATAAAACTCTTCCTATCTAAAAGCTCCATATACAGACTTTTCCCAGCCTTTGCTTCATGTGAATTGTGGAAATCAGCCCAATTAAAGGAAAAGCTTCAAGATCTGGAAGGAGCTCATTAAAGCCCTCTTACAAAGCAAGATTTCTTGGAAGCAGCCAACTTCTCTGTCACAAGATCCTGTCTAGCGACCTTCACCCCAAATCTCCTTCTTTCTAGGAATTACTGACAAAAACTTCTGCCCTCACTCACACTGGTTCCCTCATGGCTCCGTGCACAGGCTGCATTCGGCAGCAGATCATCTGCTCCTGCAAGTCGTGAGCTACAAATTGCAGAAACACACCAGGAGCTAAAATGAGTTTCCGAGAACAAAAACAGCTGGTAAAGAAACAAAAGCCAAATATTCTCCTGGCTGCTGGCTGCATTTTTTTTTAATTTAGCTTAAAACAAAATTAAAAAAATCTGCTTGGAACCCAAACAGTCTCTAGCTGAAAATGTGGTGTCTAGCCTGAAAAACAGAGGCTTGTGGACAGGATGCCAACAGCACAGGATTCCCATGGACCTGGTGTTTCTCAAGCCCTTAATGTGGTTCAACTTAGGCAAGCAGTTTTAGGATTCCCAGTTTAAAATCTACAACACACATCTGCAATTCATTCTAGTTTCTTATTTTATTTCTTACTTCTCCAACCAACTCCAAATCATTTTATGAGTTCTCGCAATCCGGTACTAATCAGTCCCTCCTGGTGCAGGAGTCCCTCAGAAGGGCTCCCTTTGCATGGGGAGCCAAAGCTGTGCATTTCATCAGCTCCAACTCGCCAGAAACAACAGCAACTACCTGACAAAATAACACTGTTTGGAGTGCTTAATGCATGATTACAAGGCACAGAAAACTTCTAACACACAGCACTAACCATTTCCTACACCTCTCCTCTTCCACCAGCTCACCACATTAAATTGAAGGTGACTCCTCTACTAACAGGACTAATTTCTCACTTTGGAGAAGGGCATTTCAAGTGGCTTTGGGGAAAACTGGGAGAATTTTTCATCCAGCTGTATGGAAGGAATTCCCATTTGAGAAACACCACTGAGTTAAAACCTTTAATGGAAGCGTGCCAAAAATCAGACCGTCGATATTTGGCCCCTGGACATCATCTCTGTGGGATGAAATGCTGCAGACACGGCAGGGGAGAGCCGCCACTCTCAGCAGCGATTTGGGAAATGCACAATACAATCATCTACTTCCCTGTTCTCCTGTTTAAAACACAGATGGCCTGAACTGAGACCCCTCTGCAGCACCAACACCCCTGTAAGAAGCAGCACAACCACACACTGTCTCACGCTGGGGACACCCCACTGGAGGGGCAGCACAGCACAAGTGGGAGGCTGAAGCAGACATCACCTCTTCCTCACTCCAGTGCAGATCACCCCACAGGTATAGGGTAATTCCTGCTCTTGGCTTTCACAACAAGGTTTGCTGCATATAATAGAGAACTCCATCACACAAACACAATGAAGTTCCCAGGGTTCCAGTTAGCCTGTCATCACCCACCCTGGAACAGCCTCCAGCTCCCTGCCTTTTCCTTCAATGTTGGTGGTGAGCTGCAGACCTGGGGAGAAGGAAATTAGAAGGGTTTTGCTCATAAATGTTCTCCTGCTGCTGGTGGATGCAAATGAAACTTTGCTGGCATCACTACACACCCTGGCACCATCAGCCAGAGGATCTAAGGCTGACCAGGGAAGGGACAGGGCTGCTTTCTTCAGTTTTTAATCTTTTGGTTTGAAAATCTCAACTGCTTGTCTTCCCACCGTGCACCCATGATGAAGCCTGTGCAAAGATAAAAACAAGTTTCAAACAGGGAAATTCTGCTTAGATGCTAGGGAAAATAAAATTCCCAGGAGTAGCCAAACATTGGAACAGGTGCCTGGCGAGACTCTGGCACCGGCGTCCATCCTTACAGATCCAAGAGGGAACAAGGCCCCAGGGAACCTGGTGTAACTGAAGTTGGTCCAGCCTTGAGAAGACAAGGCAAGGGTAATCTCCAGGTCCCTTCCTGTCTAAATCATGATCTTAATTTCTGACTCCCCATACTCACTGGATGGGCAGGATGCAGTCTTTGCAACACAGAGATTATTAACACCCAGCAGCTCATCCTCATTTTAAGCTGAGCTCCAGGTAAGGGAAGGTGGCCAAACTCAAGCCAGGCAAGACAAAGAGGAAAACTGCAGGTTTAAAGACAGAGAGGAGATGTTGGTGAAGGTTGCACTGCCATCCCTCATGGTGGACTGGATCTCCACAGGTCAATTCCAAGGTTACTATGGATCTCCCAGCAGTAGGTTCCTCACACACCTGGAGTCAGAGTGATCCTGTACCTACATGTCTGCTACAGGTGGACTCAGAGAAATCCCTCTTTCCACAGCACTAAGGAGGAGTTATCCACAACTCTCCTTTGTGTGGCCTCTCCTCTCCTCAGCTGTTTAACTCAGTTCAGTTTGGTGTTAAAGCCATTTTGGCCACCTGAAATGCAACTCAATCCTTATTCTTGAGTGACAGAAAATAAACATTGAGTACATCACAAAAATACCCTCTCAGTGGGACCCCAGTACACAGATATCTGTACCTGAGTTCAAAGGATGCCATTCTTCTTTTACAGAACTCCTGCTTCTCATAAAATACAGACTGCATATAGAGGCTGTCCAAAGCCAACACAGACTGTACAACCTCATGAAGCCTCTGACTTCTCTGTGTGCAACAGAAACACTCATAGTGCTAAGAGCAGGCAAAAAAGTTAATTTTGGTATGAGAGGGCTATAAAGATCATTTGCAGCTTTGATTTATTTGCTTGCTGAGCCTCAAGAACTATTATTATTATTTAGCATTATAAGCTTATTTTGCATTTTTTATTTTAATTACCCATGGAGCACTCTTGGTTGTAAGCCCTGTAGGTTTTAGGCTTACCCAGGTGGTTTTAAATGTTCCTCAAAGGTGAAGCACCAGGAGATGTATTCTTCACCAGGAAGCCTCCTCCAGGGAGTCCTCTTCAAGGAAATCATCTCCCTGTGTCTCCAGATGCTCATCCCTTCACCCAAGCCAAAATCTCCTGAAGGAGTTTTCTCCCCATTATCCAAATGTCAGGTCCCACCAAGACCTGAAGGCACTGAGGGAACAATGTTGTCATTCCAAAGGCTGAGACAGAAAGATAAACAAAGCCATCACCAGTGTGGCATTAAAATACTCTGGAAAAAATCCAGAGTATAAAATAATAACAACAACAACCATGGCAGCATTGGATCGAAGTACTTCAGTGATGGAATCTTTCCCAAGAAGAAGAAAGGATGTATGTAAGGCAGGATGCATGGTAGCAAAACAAATAAGTGTAAGTCATCAGGAGGAAAGAACATAATTCTTTTATATTCACATCATCTTCCAAAGCAAAATGGTTACAACTCATTTAACCTTTTTGCAGATACACATTTCCCCATGCCAAAGTATAAAGCAAATGGACAGAAAGAGACAATGTTTACCACCTAATGCACTGGGGGTTTTACTGTGTCTTTATGGTTATTAAACAGATTGAAATCTGCTGTAACTGGGTTGGAACAAAATTTTCTGACTCTTCGAAAATGATTTTGATTTTTTAATAATATTTATAATGACTTTTCTAATGGCTTTTCATACTGATACTCAAAAGTTACCATCCTAAAATGGCATCTCTCTGTACAGGAACATCCCCCTTGTCAAATGCACTAATAATGGTTCAATGACCCACTGGCCAAGATAAAGGAAAGTAGGAGCAAGAAGTGGGAGTCCACGTACTGCATTACTCTGATAGGCAAAAGGTCGGAGCCCACCGGAAAGGCCAGTGAGATTGTGCCCAAGATCGTGATAAAGGTGGCACCACTGTTGAGAATTCTCATTCTTTACTGTCTTCAAAAGCAAGGAGTCTCCTTCAGAGATTCCAACAGAAATGGCTCAGGCTTTCAGGGCAGAAGTAGTTTTAATCAAAGCTAAATATTCACATTTCCAGCACACTCTCAGTACCACAGCAGAAACTTCAGCTCTTCAAATCAGCCACAATTCTGCACATCTTTCAGCAGAGAAAGCACAGCAGCCAAACAGGCCCCCGTGCAGTGGGAGGCAGCCAGAGCTGCAGAACAGGTACAGAGCAGCCCTCAGAGGGGGTGAGCACCCAGCCCCATACCTGGGAGGGAGCAGTTCAGTCACAGCTGGAGTGGCTGGTGCTGTGGGTTAGGTGGTGTTCAGCTCCCTGAAGGACCCTGGTCCACCGCTCGCTGCTCCTGGAGGAGGAATGCCCAGACCCTCAGCTGCCCACCAGGATCACAGCGCTCATGGGCAGGTCCCTTCAAACACCCTATCCTGTTGTGATACCACAAAATCCTGCTGGACAGGGCACCGAATTTCAGAAGATGGAAACCAGCAGTAATTGTTAATACATCACTCCACAGCAAATCCCTCTGGGTAGGAGAAACAGGTCCCTCTCTGGGGACTCCATCCCAGAGCAGCAGGTGCATTGCAGGGCAGGGCTACAACCTCACTCCTCCTCCCCATCCATCCTGGGTTAGAACATCTTCCACCTCAGAGCAGACCCCTCTTTCACCCACTGTCTCCAGAAAGGGCTAGTGGACACTGGATGTCTCCCACTCAACAGCTCTCATCCAACTCTGTCTGCAAGAGGAACCAAAGGGCCTTCAGCCCTACTGCAGCAAACCCCCAAACTGAAGGGGGCAGAAGAAGGGAAAGACTCTCTGTGGGACTGTTCCTACAGAGTGGGAATAGCAACAGGATTCATGCTGGATACACCACAAAGGCATCAATGTGTAGCAATGTTGATACAACATATACAACATAAATACTGCACTAAGGAGCTGTTGGTCCATCCCTCATCACCACTGCACAGGAATCCCCAGAGCTCAGGCAGAGAAATGAGAACACCGGCAAGAAACTGGATGAAGATTGTTGTGGGGCAAAACAGCCAAAGACTAACATTCTGTTTCTGCCTTTATGAGTTTCTATTCAATTCTGTTCAAGTTATTACAATTAAGAGACCTTTGGAAAAAAATTAGTCAGAACCTCCTGTTTCTCTGCATAGCCCAGACGACTGACACAGTGTCATCACTGGGCATCTATTATTGCTCTTTGTTGACTTTCTCGAGTTGCATCTGGCTCTGATGAGGAGATCCATCAGCCCAAATGGTAAAGATTTCCCTTTCTTGGAGCTGAAGTACAGGCTGCCTTTCAGGCTTCACGAGACCAAACCAGTGGTTGAGAGGTGGTCCTACGGGACCAGACAGGAGAGTGGGCAGGAGCTCCTACTGAAGTGGCACTGCTGAGGGAACACAAACTGTGTGTTTGTGGTTCTTACTGACTGTGCCAGGAATGGCAAAACTGTAGCCAGAGGACAAATGTCTCCTCCTTATCAGCCCAGCTGAACTATTAGCTGATAATGGAAAGACAGCCACTGGAGGAACGTCCCTCCGGCTTCCTGTTTGAGTAACACAATCCTGGTTGTCTGATCTCAGCCTGCACCCAGGCCAGTGTTAGTGTTTCTTTCATGCTATACTGTTTACATCCTGCCTTCACCCTCCAAATGTTTCTTATCTACAGCTCCTGAAGGTACATCATGAGCTTGCGCTGTTGCACAATGCAACATCCCTAGGGACCTTTGATGTTCTCCTTCAGATGGCTGGGTGGACAATAACCTTCTTTCCACATCCTTTACACTCTCAAATTCTGCTGAATCCAAGTTTGACCAAATTTAAAATGAAATACAGATATAATTGCTCGCTCTAGCTTCTTTATTTTTTTTTCCATGCTGGAAAAGTTGGAAGATTCTTGGCAACAAGCTTGTGTTGAGTATACAGTATGTCACTGAATTTGCTGGGCAGTGCATGTACAGTGGCACATTTTCAGGGAGCTGCACTTGTGAGGACAGTAATGAATGGCATGAAAACATAGAGCTGTATTAGAGAACTGGAGAAGAGCAGAGCTGGAAAGGCTCTTAAGAGCTCATCTAGTCTTTCTCTCATGCCTCCAGGCAGAGTCAACTGTAGCTCCTCCATTTTCAACAGACTCAATCCAGTCTCCAAACCTTTCCAACACTGAGACTCAATAGCTCACCAAGGGACTCTATCCCAGTCTTTCACTGGGCAGGGTCTGGAGCACAAGTCTGATGAGGAGCAGCTGAGGCAGCTGGGGGGTGTATTTTTAGAGTGCTAGGGAAGAAGGTACAAGACTTGACACAGTTTCCAAAACAATTCAGAAGAGTTAATTGGCAGTTTGGAGTAACTTTATCATCCTGTGTGCTTGACTAGCAGTGGTGTGGTAAATTAATTTCTAGTGCACTTCAGAGTAAATCTTAGTGCAATGATCCTGCCTGCAAAAGGTTTCTCATGGCTTGTGACAAATTCTACCACTGTGGTTTATCAGATGATAGAGTTTAGCTGCCCATGATTAAATCAGTTATGGCAGTGAAGGTGCAAAGCAGCTCCACAGAGCTGGGATCACAGAGGTATTGGGGCAAAATTCACCAAAGAAAAATCAGTATGTAAAGCAATTACAAGATTTATCAAGACCCACTTTGCATTAAAGAGCCATTCTGTATAATTCTTATCTAATTTCTCCAAGAATACAGAGGCAGAATACTTTGCTAAATAAAGCGTGACTCAGAACCTACTTGAGGTCATGTTTTAATTGGATAGGAATAGAAACAAAGTCATTAGAAATAAAATTAAGGAAAAAAACAAACAGGAAACTCAGAATCTGCCACCCAGCAGCAAACATGCTTCTAAGAGATCACCATAAATAATCTGTTATATTAGTTCATAGAATCATATATAATAATAGAATCTCCTGAGCTGGAAGGGACCCACAAGGACCATCCAGTCCAAGCCCTGGCCCTGCAAAGACACTCCAACAATCCCACCCTGTCCCTGAGAGCATTGTCCAAACACTCCTTGAGCTCTGGCAGCCTTGGGCCCTCCTTTTTGCCAACTGGACTTAACAGTACAAATAATCATTAATGAAGGTAAAAATGGCCCTGCCCTGTGAGGGTGGATGGTGTAACAGCAATGTGGGAACGTTTGAAAGCGGCACAGAGCACTCAGCCAGCCTGGATCCCATTGAATGCAGTGAGGCTGCAGTCAGTGGAGCTTTGGGAAGCTGTGCCCTGTGCAGGTCCCAGTAAACCACAGGATCACACCTCCAAAGCCCAGAGGTGGATAAGCAGGAAGCATCTCCATAATGGTGCCAATCAAGGAAGAGGTTTGTGCTGGTGTCTACAGGGCAATAAAGCCAGCCAGGTTACCAAAAACAAGGATAAAAGCTTTAGCAACAGGCAAAGAATGGAAATATGTGGTGACTGACCTTTTTATTTATCCTTCAGTAAGAAGGGCCACATATCAGAAATGCAAAACATGACATTTATCTGCTTTGCAACAATTGTGGATTCCCCACCCCTGGAAGTGTCCAAGGCCAGGTTGGACAGGGCTTGGAGCAACCTGTGATAGTGGAAGGTGTCCCCCCGTGGCACGGGGTGGAACTGGATGAGCTTTAAAGTCCCTTCCCACCCAAAGCATTCTGCGACTCTATAATCCTAAATTAAATCCTTAATTAAAGCAGTATGCATCTGGCAATGCTTTCTTGCATGTAACTGAAGCAGTGGTCCTCTGAAATGTTTGAACAGCCTCAGAAGGCTGGTTGATAATCACTGAACAAAGCACAAATTGTGACAGTTCCCTATTGCACCAGGCCAGCATTACACCCACTCCTACAGAATTTCAATTTAAAAGAGCCTAAAAGCTTAAAGAAAGATTGAGTAGATAGATATCCAATTCCAAATTCAAATGGTTCTGCAGCAACAAGATGGTGTTACATTATTGTCCTGATCAGTCTGGAAACCAGCACAAAAACAGCCATGGTCCTTCACCTTTATAAATGAATAGAAAAGTCACAATAACACAACGGTTGTTTTTTTGGCCAAGAATAAGAGATTACTCGTGTGCTTATAGCAAAAATTGAAGGGAGAGAACAACCCCTGGGAAATAGGCAGGTCATATCAGCAAAACATTCATGTATCTGCCACTCCCTTGGGTTGCTACAGACTGGTTTATAAATCATAACTCAACCCCACTTATTATTACTATACCAACACCCAGAGGTAAATAAAAGCATCTCTGTCCAGAGTTCATCATCCTCACCAAATGGTTTGGGTTGGAAGGGACCTTAACGCTCATCTAGTTCTAAGCCCTTACCAAACTGGTCGATAGGGTGTTGTGTGGCACTTCTCCTCCTCAGCAAACACACAGGGTCCTGAGCATTAGAGATGCACAGACTAAGTGAAGAAAGTAAAGCATTAAGTGAAGGCATTAAGGTAATCCAAACATGTAGAGGATTGTTATGGTAATTAAGAGGAGGAAATAGCGGAGAATTTATAGTGCCAACCTAAAACCCCCGAAATTAAACTAGACGGCCAGACTTGTTTTCTTAAATTAAAGACAGACTCTGTTTGAAAGTTTAAAAGATTTTTTTTAAAGTATATTACAGAAGGATTCCCAAGGAATCATCTGCATACAGTTTGAGCTCCCAGACTGCTTCCCTCCTCCCCAGGTACATCACGTGGGAGTGCACATGCTCCACACACTTTATTCCCAAGTTTCCATTCAACATGATCTGGGAGGAGGAAGAAAAGCTCCAAGGGAGCAAAATTCTGTCAGCAACAGCTGCTATTGCCCAACATGTGGAAACGGGCAGGAGTTTTTCACCCACCTTCTGCCAGGGCCAGCTCTCACCCCTGGCTGATTATCACACCAGGGCTGCAACAGTGCCCACTGCTCAATAACCCACACCAGGGCTGAGAGGAGGAAGAGTTTTTAGGTCAAACCCCCTTACTCCAAAGCAAAGGTGACTGCAAAAAGTAAAAGTGTTAAGCTGGTCTGCAAGTCCCGTGGAGTTTTTGTGCTGCCTGCGTACACTGTCTGTAACTACAAGATTGTACAAACACTGATGTGAAGAAGTTTAGAACACAGTTTAATTAAAAGAAAAAACCCAAACCAACAACAACCTCCCCTTCTCATCCATTTGCAGCTGCACAGCATGGTCTGAGCTCTGCGGTGCTGGGGCGCAGCTGTGCTTTAAGTGCCCTCCTTCTAAAGAGAACATCATGTTCCTTCAGCAGGAGCCAGGAGTTTTGCCCCTGCTAAAACCACATGCATGTAGCCCCCTTCCAGGCTACAACTTTTATGTATCCTGAAATGACTTCCCAGAGCATTCTTTGAAAAGCCTTCAGTTAACATGAACGTCTCAGCCAAGAATGGACTTTTCTGGATCTCACTCATAGACTGTTTCTAAAAACTGCAACAACACATTTTTCCAGCCTCTAGGAATACTGCATGTGACTGGCTTTTATTTCTGTAAGGACTCTGTCCCAGGATCATTCTAAAAAACTACTCCCAGACTTGGGAAGCACCTCACATGTAACGCTTTTCCAAAATTCCAATATTAGATTATCACTGCGCGCAGAGAGTAAAACCTGAGACCCCTAGAAAAATACTTACAGATCCGAGTTTAGGAGGATTACAGGAACTACAACGTGATGGAAATCTGATCAACACAACTTCACTGAAAGTGCACTCTGATACTTAGTGGAAGGTGTCCCTGTCCATGGCCGGGGGTTGGAATGAGATGATGGTTAAGGTCCCTTCCAACCCAAACCAGTCTGGGATTCTGTGATACCATTTATTCTTACCAACTCTCACAATCTTCATGTGACTCTTGGAATGGTTACCCAAACTCCAACTCAGAATGGTACTGCTGAACACGTTTCACTTCCACTTGTTTGACAGAACAAATATGTAGTAAATAAAATGGATCCTACCTGGGCAGGACTGGAAATGCTCCTGGGTGGACAGTAAACAGCATTATCTTGCAATCAAGTAAAAGGTTTTAAAAATGGATCTTAACCAAGTTTCAACATAACTTCTTCCAGTAGGAATTAACAGTATGACTGTTTTAAGAAAGAGGGGGTATGTGAGAGGCACAAAACCTTTCTGGTTTGCACGTCAGCTGCAGTGGTGGTGATGCAGCAGCTCCTGCAGCCAAAGGACAGTTAGAAAAGAACACCCATTTTCAGGAGCATCTCGACTGGAGAGCTTCCATCCCACAAATTCCCTCCTTGCATTTACAGCCAAGCAGAAGAAAAGTCAGGAGCCCTCCTGACTGGCCCTTTACAAAGCATAATTCCTACTGTCTGTGGATTAGTGGAGTCTCACATGGCCTCGAATGACAGGGAAGTTCCCTCTTCCTGGACGCTGCCTGCCATCAGTGCTGGAGACTCCCAGGGACGACAGCAGTGCTTCCAAGCACAGGACAGGTACGAACAGCTACACCTCCTGCACACAAGGGATCACTTAAAGAAAGGCAATAGCTTAGTTTACTTCAAACTGCTGTACTTACAGCCTTGCAGCAGTGACACAAGTGAAGTGATGGCAATGAGCAGGGCAGGCAGTCTGACTGCCAGCAGAATCCCAGTCACCACTGTTCATTGGTTCATTGGTTCTAAGGAATATCTTACTGAGTGTACCATCAAAACCTGCAGTTATCTGCACCTGGCTCAGTTAATTAACTTGGGCAAAGAACCACAAGTCCCATTTCCCACCTGTCAAATGGGAATGGTGTTCTCCACCTCCCTTCCCCTGGCACTTCGAGGGTGCAGGGTACTGGGGACACTGCTGGAGCCAGATCTCCCAAAGCTCTCAGTGCCAGTACCTCCAGTTGGGAACGATGGCACTGGCTGGCTGCTGGGAGCTTTTGGAAATCTGGCACAGCCATGTTAAGGATTGTTGCATCACTCTTTTCAAATTGGGCACTCCAAGGTCACTTACATGACACAGGCTTTGTATTCCTTTCTAAAAAATATGTATTTTCACTGAGCATGCACATCAGATCTCATCTGAGCACAAACCTAGTGAGAATGAGCCTCTGTACCACCCTGAGCAAGGTGATTCCCAGGAGAGAGAAGGGGGTTAACCTTCCTTGCTCCCCACCATCTGTTCCATGTGCTTCCCCTCCCTTGCAGAGGGCACCTGCTGAACAGGAGTTCCCAGGTGATGAGCATTCCCCATCACACACTTTTGCAGTGAAGACATGGACTGAATTGTCTTGCTTGCCTCTGGTTCTTTCAAGACCTTTTACAGGGGCAAAATTTTAGCTCCACAGAGTAGTAAATTTAATTTCAGTTCCCATCTGCCACACAGCTTATGCTGATAACTCAGCCAACCACTATCACTTACGAAGGAATATTATTGTATAAAGAAGAAATAAAATAGACCAGTAAAAATAAAATAAACTGAAAGGGAAAATTTATTTCACTATTCAACCTTGTTAGAAAAGTGAAAAAAATATTCTGGAGGCAGCTAAAGGCCCCATGTCTCAAGGCTCAGCCACCACCAATGCTCTTCACTAAAAATAAAGTTGGGATGTTTTGTCTTAGCAAGCATTTGCTGGTTGCTTCTGTCCACACCTGTGGGCAGAAACACTCTGACGGAGACATACAAATAAATGAGTTACACACTCACCTCCTCCATGTTCCCCAGTAATCTGCTTTTAGATGTCAGTGTAGCACTGGGGTGTCAAAAGTAACACTTCTTTTTAATCCTGAAACACACTTCATACTAGTGTTTGTGACATAACACTTACTTTCATAATTTTTCTTGGTATTAACAAGAGATTTACATTAGAAATTGGATGCTGAGAAAAACTCAAATGGTACCAACTACTTAATTCTTTATGGTCTCTGATTGGCTTCAATAAATTTAGAATTTTTTTTAAAGTGATCAGTGAACCATAGACAGGTTCCTGAAAAATAAATCTTAGCAGACTAATTGAGAGGACTAACTTGGATTTTTGATAAAACTGCAAATTCAGGTAAAACTCACAACACCATCATTGTACAAAATCTTGTAGTAAATATTTATTTAGATTCCCTTGGAAAGATGCTTTTGTTTGGCTCCATCTCTCTTCGACAACTCTAAACAACTGTATGTTAAAAAATTGAGCAGATGATCCTTATTCAAAAGTTTTGGCAAAAGGCCACCAAAGAAACCCTGTGTAACCTCAAGCTTGTGAATGAAAAATAAAGGAAGTCTGAGGAAAAACTAAACTAAATGTGCTGCAGAGAAATATTCTTAAATAAGTGGACAACCAAGAGCACGGCAATGTAACAGCATCCAGCGGAGTTCCTAGAACATGGGGTGACACAGGATCCATGGAAACGTGTGCTCTGGGCTGCACATGCACAAGTGCTCCAGAAGCAGATCTGGCTCTGGGTTCGAGTTCACTGTCCTACACAATAATGCATCTCCTGAAATCTTGGCATCTCACCAGGCAAACATTGCTGCACCATGTGCTTGAGCCAACACTGTCACAGAATCACAGAGTATCCTGAGCTGGAAGGGACTCACAAGTCCAACCCCTCAGCCCTGCACAGACACCCCAACAATCCCACCCTGACCCTCAGAGCGTTGTCCAAACTCTCCTGGAGCTCTGGCAGCCTTGGTGCTGTGCCCACTGCCCTGGGGAGCCTGGTCAGTGCCAACCACCCTCTGGGGGAAGAACCTTTCCCTGAGATCCAACCTGACCCTGCCCTGACACAGCTCCAGCCCTTCCCTGGGTCCTGTCACTGGTCACAGGAGCAGAGATTGGAGCTGCCCCTTGGGAGGAAGCTGCAGGTTGCTACAGGATCAGGAGACAAGGTGGAGGCAGCATCTGAGCTCAGTCACAGCAACAGGAGACCCATCTGAACAGTGCAAGCTTTGGGAGTAGAAGAATTTCCAGACTATACCAAGAACCACACCAGCAGGCACAGCAGCACAGAAATGAAGGAAGAGCAAAAGGTAAGCTGAGTATCTGGGAAAAAAAAATCTGAGAGAGTGAGAATCAGTCTAAGGAATTAGTCCTCAGGGAAACAGTGGAAGCGCTTTTGCGTGGGTATTTTATGAGAGACTGGGCATTCCACCAACAAATGTACTGCAGGAAAGAATCAGACAATGGCAAGGAAATGGATTAAACGTGTTAGCAAGACAATTTCCAGATCCGATTTCTGTGAAAAGAAGACCATGACCTCACCACTGGGTCTGTGGTGTTAGCATTAGTACTGCCCCATTCACGAGCCTGAAGTCCCTCACTACCATGGGTATGGTCTTAAGACAGACCACACCAAAGATTGAAAGGGATCTGGGAGTGTCTCTTCATTGTTACTTTATTCTCGTATTAATGATGGGTCAATTTATGTCCACAGATTTTGTAAGGCAGAATTCACCAGGGATACTGCGGAGGGGAAAACTGAGACACAGAATAAAGCTTTTGGGGGAAACAAGAGGTCTGAACTTGATTAAAAGGAAAAAAAAAGCCAGAAGAACATAATATTTAAAGACACATATGTGGGAGAAGCAACTTTTCCAAGGACAGATGGCAGCAGTGGAAACACGGAAAATGGCTGGCTGGCCAAACTGCTTCTCTGTGTTTGCTTCATCCTTTCCAGTTCATTCCAGTTAACTGGAGCACAGCAGGAACACCAGCAGCTTTTCCTTGGGGAGGGTTCCCACCACTGTAACAGGCACAGAATCCATTTCAGCACCTACCAGGATCCCATCAGGTCTCTGTGCACCCTCCATCTGCACACCTAAATCAGAGCAGGCACTTCAGATGCAGCTGTGGAAGAAACCAAAAGCCAGAGCTTCCCTTTCCCTGCTTGACTAATGGGGGTTGGCCACAACATCCAAATAAACAGGCACTTACCAAAGGGATAAACTGTTTAATCCAAGGACTAGTCAGCTGTAAACACACACTGTGCCGTTAAACATCCTTCCCCTCTTGTATGAAGGAATTGTTCCCCCGTGGGGCACCTTTACATGTTGAATTTATTGACACCCCAGTGAAGCACCCCAGAAAATGATGGAGCTGATAAAGTTGGCCTTTGGAGCAGAGGACTGGTTTCATGTTAAACCAGGACTCAAACACACAAACCTCATCTCAGTATCCCAAGTTTCTGTCAGCATACCAGGACAGCTTTACACTGGTGCTGTATAGAACAAGGCCCTGGTCTTCAGACCAAGGGTTCACAGGAGCCTGCGACAATATTTTACTGAATATTTAACGCTTTGCTTAGTAATACCATCTTCTTGCCTAGAGATAAAGCTTAAGACTCTCTTTGACATGTGTTTTGTCATGTCTTTATTTTTCTGTCATCTCATTGGGGTTTTTTTGTGCTCCACAAAGGAGCTCCTGGCTGGGTTACTGCAGAGAAGGACCTTGAAGGTGCTTCACGGGACAGCAGTGCATTTCCTGCCTTCCCATGATCCTTCTAGGATGAAGGATCCTTGAGCCATGTCCTGTCTCCAAAGCTGGGCAATAGCAGATGCCAAGGGAATAGTACTAAAATGGAGTAGGTGTGAAGAGATACTTCCCTGACTCTCTCCCAGCCTCTAGAAATCTGCTTCACAGAGGATTTGAGACAGAGATGGAGACTGTGCTTGTAAAAGTGTTTGATGGAATTTTATTCCAACAATTTGTTCAATTGTTTCTTGAATTCACATGAGCTTTAGCATTCATACCACGCTGCATCAAAGCTTTCCATAACTCCTCCATGGTGTATGAAAAAGTATCTCCTTTTGATAGATCTAAAAAGATGTAGACCTTTCCACTGTTATTTTGAAGCTCCACAACTCTGGTATTAGAAGAGATTGTTCTCAGTCTCTCCCATCTCCTGTTCTTTATTTCACTAATAATCAACTCTATACAGAGTGCAGATGGGAGCCTCAGTATCAAACCCAGCCCCTGAATTGTCTCAAGAGCTGGAAAGCAGCTGAGAACAAAGAAACAAAATATAGAATTATATGATGAGAATGAACAGGCTTCTATATTTGAGCCATTTTTCAGAGGAACAAAGTTTTGATCAGCAGATATTTCAGGAATGCTGAAAGATCAGGTTTTATGAATATAAGGCTCTGGGGAAGTTTCCTTTATTTTCTTTTGGCTGTTACATCGGATGTAAGACTCCAGCAATTTCTTTTGTTTTTATGTTTTCACAAAAAGAACTGGACACAAGCACACCAAATTAATCCACTTCTGTGATTAAGCAGAATGTGAACACGGATCATTCTGGAAAACTTTGGGAAGCACATGGATTTCCAGTATCCCAGGCACACAGCTCACCACAGTTATTGGTACCTCTGAAGGACTTTGAGAGATGACTGCTCAGTTCTGCTGGGCACTGTAAGATAGTTCTTGCTCTCCTTTCCATGAATTTCAGCAGTAGTGAGACAATGGGATAAATCCTCAAATCATTAAGATAGTAGAATCATCAGGCACTAATTGTAGCATCTACTAATAAACTTCTCTAGTTCATCTGCTCAAAGGCAGAAAAGAGTAAGGATTCAGTTAAATAAATCTGCTGAGGCCCTCAATGCCTTTTTATCAGTATTTTAACCTGTTGCCCAAAATGATGGAAAAGGAGTCCTCAGCGCTGGAGAAACAGAACAGTGTACATTCCTCTTCATTTAATGCTGCTGTTTCTCAAGGAGTTAATAAATTTAGATGAATAGAAGAGCTGCTAGTCTGCCACCAGCATGGATTGTCATTTAAATCCTTTCCAATTGTAAGAACAATGAGAGCATGTGCCTGGAAAGGACTTCAGGGAGTCCATATCCTTTTAACCTCCCACAGCTCTTTGGTCAAGGGCTCTCCTGGGAACTGGGCGGGGGGCGGCAGGTTGGCTGCACCCGCCACACCAGGGAGAAAGGCAGGAACGCTTCCAGAACTCACAGACAGGCCTTATTCCAAGAATGTGCTTAATCTTCAGCAACAGGGAGTTAAGAATGAGGACTGTGGTCTCCATTTTAGCCTGTATTAACCACGCACAGCAGCTTTCCAGTATTGCCTGTGCAACTGTCACTGAGCGAAAAAGGAAAGTCACACAAACCCTTTACACAATTTTCATGCCCCACTGATTCCAATATGCTCCTTAAGGTCCCAACAAAGCACCTCACATCAATTTGCAAAATTTATTTTTGAAGTTTGAAGTTAAGAAATACCTGAAATGAAACACAGGTTTAGGGGCACTATTAGGTCAGCCTCAAATCTAGCTGATATTCCGCCTTAAAAAGTAAAGAGTTCACTAAAACATTGTGTTTTCCTTTCCTTTTGCTCTGTTCAATAGAACTGGGTATTTGAAAAATGCACCTTATTTCTATCCTGCATTTACTCCATATTCCAATCACTACATGAAGTAATGGAATGATTTAGAAGCTCTGGTGTTGCTGCACACTTACAGCTGTGGCTGCAGCTCCAGAAGACAGGATGCACTCAGGAACACTTGGGAAGACAGGCAACACTTCTCTTATCAGTCAGAGACCAATGGAAGAGGGACTCTATACCACTCTCATCTTTTTATGCTTCCCATTCCTTTATATTTTTTATATTCATGAATTCTCCATAATCCAAGACTGCATTTTATGAATGCTTATAAACGACACAAATATTTCCCAGTAATGTGAAGAATCTGGACAGGCTAACAGGAAGTAGAAGATATCCATCTTCCAGAGGATGAAATGGAGTTTCCATCTCCAGATGGTTCAGTGGCACTTGGATACCTGCCAGCTCCTTTTTGGCAATAAGAGGAACAGAAAGAATAAAGGAAGCTTTAGGAGCACTAGTGTACATCTCCTTACTCCATTATCTTTGGCAAGGACGGGTCCAAAACTCTCAAGAAATGCCCTTTCAGATCTCAGTTCACTAACACAGAGCACTTCAGCCATCATTTCCACAACACAGGCATGGTCAGGTCTTGAACATCACTGACACATTCACTGGTGACCAGGGAAGGATGTTCCCTTTGGCTCAAAACCCACCCTGGACCCATTGAAACAGATCCAGGATATGCATCTACTGAACCATTTCAGCCAATGTTGGCTAAAAGACAATGCATGTTTGGTCAGCTGGAACAGACTGTCACCACCTCCTTACAGCCTCCTGCTGCACTGCACAGCCCCCCAGCCCTCCCACAGGGCAGCAGAGTCACCAGGGATCCCACCCAGCTCCCACTGTCCAGGGTTATCCTACTGCATCCCTGTGGAGTTTGGTGTTAGCACACATGGGAGATGGAAGGAAAAAATGAAGCATATTTTGCTTTGCACCCCATTCTGTCTGGGGGGTCCTGGCAAACCTCTACATACGTGGCAGAGTTGGACTTGTCCATGGTTAAACCACGGCAGCTCCGTGACAAGGGCTGTCACAACGATACAGGGCATGGAAACCAACACCACAACAGACAGGAAAAGGGGAAAGTGCTCTCAAAGATTTTGCTCTGAAAGCAATTTCCCACTGATTACTCAACAGCAACATTTGAATTGACTGGTTTTAGCCAGGCTCCTTTTCTGGCAGGGTATGTTACCTTGTTTTCTCCTCTAGTTCTCTCATAGCACTGTGAGATACCAGTTGCAGGTTCTGTATCACCTCGTGCAAGAGATCTGTATCTCCTACAGTTAGTCCTGTTGTCAAGGGACACACAGTTCTAGGAGACCATTCATTTTAGGATAAAACTCATGCTCTTTTAGACTCATGCCTAGACACTTCTCCCTGCTGACTGTACAGATCCTGAGGTGACCAGCTCTGCAGGGCACAGAGCCACAGTAGATGTCAACACTCACTCCCTCTCAGGGACTTCTCACCCCCCTTAATCCAAAAATATAGTGCCAGGTCGCACTCCAGAGAGTGGGAAGAGATGCAGGACTCAGGGCACCACTGAACTCACCAGGGAGGCCCATAAGCACTGAAGTTCTCCTGGACGGGAACACCCAGGAGAGGGGTCATTCAAAACAGGACCCAAAAGAGATTAAAAAACCAACGAAAGACCACAGCACACACACGGCACAACAGCAGGAGGCTAATAATGAAATATGTGAATGTTGTCTGGGTACACAACTAGTTGATCCCAAGCTATTTTCCAGTCTAGAAAAGGCATAAATCATTACAGACCAGACTTACAGAACCCCAACAACAGCACTGTAATGTCCTTGTAATTTGAAATTGCTCATAATTTTAAAAAACTTTATCTGGATGGATATTTCCTTGATGGAAATTGCAGACTAAATTACTTGAGAAAATTCCTTCATAAGCATTTCCTCCATTTCTGAAACACGTATGTTTTCCGCACCCAGATGTGGCTTTGCCGTTCTCATTAAAATCTCAGCAAATCAGGCAACGTTGAGAGCCCAGAAAAACCTTCATTTGCAAATGCTCAGTGAAGAACAGCTAGAAGGACAAACTTAAAATTCTTTAAGAGTCCTAAATTTCTCTTGCAGCCATGACTATTGCTGTCACAAGGTACTACTGACCAGGAGATTGCCTTCATCTCAGTTCTGCAGTGTATGCCAAAATGCCCAAATGCAGCATCAAATATTGACCATGGGATGACATTTGAAGGTCATTCCTGTCCTCAGCAGCTACCACAGAACACTGCTGCACTCATCATAAAACCTGAACACAGGTCAGGGTAGAGAATCTAAATCCTTGCTCCTTCTGCCACCCTGCTCTCTTTGGTGATTGAGCACCAGGTTCTCAGTCTCCAGCTGAGACCTCAGCCAAGGGGTGGCAGATCACATGTGACCCAACTCTCTCCCTCTGTTGCACAAAGCAGAACTGCACCAGCACCTCCTCAGCAGAGCCTGGCACACTAACGTGGCCAGTCTTCTCATCCCATTACTAATAAACCATGCTTTTAGTAATATTTCCTTTGAGGAGATGCTTCCAAGTAACCCAGATTCCCTTGCTCCTGAGCATCTCTGATTCTGTTGGGCACTCTGCAGCTACCCATGAAGGAAGTGCCAAAAATAATCTCCAAAACCAACTCAAATTCTCGTCCAAGTTCTTTCTCATTTTGATGACCATCTTCTGGTTTCACCTCTGAGTTCAACCTAAACAAAGTCACGTGTGCCCCTGACACACTGTCATCCAGCATCACCAAAACCCACAAGATCCTTCTGGAGCATCCCCCTGCCTCAATGTTACAACCCATAGAATTGTTAAGGTGGGAAAAGAACCTTTGAGCCTGTT
Source organism: Manacus vitellinus (assembly GCF_001715985.3). NCBI lineage: Eukaryota > Metazoa > Chordata > Aves > Passeriformes > Pipridae > Manacus > Manacus vitellinus. The sequence continues at coordinate 10,985,475 of NW_021940039.1, read as the reverse complement.
CCAATGCTTGACAATCCTTCCCATGAAAAACTTTTTCCTAATACCCAATGTAAATCTCCCCTGGCACAACTTGAGTTTCCCCTTGTCCTGTCACTTGTTACCTAGGAGAAGAGACTGACCCCCACCTGGCTCCACCCTCTTTGCAAGGAGTTGTAGAGAGCAGTAAGAGACAAGCAAAGCCTTGTCTCCGTCCTGTTTTCAGCACTTCACACAGTCACGCTAAGGAGATGATGGCCAACTTTAGCCAGGAATGATCAGCCTTCTGGAGCATCTGAAGTTTCTTCCCACACTCTGCAGGATTCTAGAATTTCTTGTGGTACATAAAGGCCACAGACTTTGCCTCAATACTGGGCTCCTCTAACTTCATCCCACTGTTCCTGTTTCATTCAGTTCTACCAGTGATGGAAAAGCTGGGAACTAGAAAGCAGACAAAATTAGACCCACCCCAATTTTCATTCCCACATAAGCATGTTTTCACACAGAAGACAAGGAGCAAATATGCTCCATGTCAGAACTCCCATTAACTTCTTCCTGCAGTGATAAATGGTTCAATTCCACAGACAGAATCAAAACAGAAGGCAGAATGTTACCTGCTCCATGCGAAAAGGTGGGGGCCATGGGCTGACTCAGGAGACAGAGCTGGCTACTCCTTCATGCCACTTACCCCTTCGCCAACACTTTTATCTATCTCAAGTTTACAAGTGACTAAATCAACAGATAGCACATGTCCTCAAACCTGACTGCTTCAGCTTCAAGTGTGAAATGAAAACCACCCATGAGCAGGCCATCTGTGCAAGGCAGCCTATAAGAAATGGAGCTGACACAGATGGGACATATCACACGCTCCCTCATGTCATATCAACACACCAGCTCTGCAAATCTGCCCTAAATAAACCAAAATTGACAACACATTCTGTCTGAGGCCAGCAGGGCTGTGTAAGCCTAGCATGTACTTGGCAGGGTCTGGATTGTTCTCTCCACTTTTAACAAGCAACTCACTCATAAATGGAAAACTTGCGAGCGTTCAAGTCTTGTGCTGCGTTCAAATGTCTGGAGGACTGTATTCAGTGAAGTCTCCTGAAGGGATCAACTAATTGGCCTTCAAATTCATAGACATGAAGTTGTAGGTTGCTTAAAAACTAGCAGGACACAACACAGCTTTACAATCCACAGTGGGGACAAACACTGGTCTGAAACATTTTCTAGTTCCATTAACTCTTCACCAACACATAAAAATAACACTTTAAAGATGTTTATTTTTACAAGTTACATTAGGTGAAGAATATAGCTGAACAATATGGCTGAACACATATGGAAATGCTTAAGCAGCAGCTCTATTTTCCATCCAAGAAGTCTACAGAGAAACACAATAAACTGAAGTTACACACATGACAACTCAATGTACTACACAAAAAAAAAAAAAATACAAAAAAAGCGTGTTTTGAGAAAAAACAAACTTTGGGGGTTTTTTGTAGGAGAAGCATCTGATAGAGGAGGGAGTAGCTGGAACAGGCAAGCACAGAAATAGCAAAATACAATTCAAGGGAATAAGGCCCCAAAGACGAGCATTGCCAAGTCCGATCACACCTTGTCCTGGCCAGTGCCCAGCAGTCAGGGGCCAGTGCCCAGAACTGAGCAGCTCTATCCCCAACAGTTCCCTGACTCTACAACAACCTGCAGTTTAAGATTTCCAAATGCTAGGTCTCCTGTATAGGTAAGAAATAGACTTTGTTATCTTTCTTCCAAGAATGCATCCAACCATTTTCCTGAAAACTCTCAGCCCCAGAGCCTTGTTGCACCAGCTGCCACATTGTAATTTGCAGGCAAAGTAGTGTTTCCTTTTTACTGAACATCCTACGTCCTTTTGACATCCCTACTTTTTGTAAAGGGAAATGGGGAATGACTACTTATCTTCTATCCCACTCCTTTTTTCAGGCCCAGATGTTCTACATTTGCAAACGGTTCCAGAATCTGTTACTGGGGGAGGCAGTACCTGCTTCAGCCCACGTTACTGTGCATTTACTAATATAAAGTTTAACCTGCTGGTTTATTTTCCACTCACACAGGACCAAAAAGTGGGTACTTTTGCAGCCTTAGAGTTGACTATGCCAAAGTGCTTTGAATTCTCTTGGACTTTGTTATTTCTCCATCCATTGCCTCCCTCGGGTCACCGGTCTCCTAAGGCTCCCGTGTCACTCTCATGGTAACCACTTTCTGTTATAACAACCATCACTGTTACACATATTCTCACCCTTTAACCTGTCCCTGGTTTACTAGAGAACATTCTCTTATCCCCAGGAAGATCAGCCCCTCTAAGATGCTGCAACAAAGGACCACGTCAGAGGCTGTTTGAAAATCTGAGGATACCACACACACCAGAACACCTGAACCCAGATGCTCGTCCTTGAAGACTCCTCAAGTGCAAGTCCTTTCACAAAAGACATGCAGACTCCTCCACACTCACATAAAATCATGTGCCAACTAATTCTAATCTATATTATTCTTTTGATGATGCTGCACAACACAAAGTCAGATTTCTGTCTGCTGCTCCCCAGGCTCCTGGAATTCTCTTGCAAGTAAGCCCCTTCAGATACTGGAAGGTTGCTAATCCCTCCTGGGCTCCAACGTCCTGGTCCCTGCAGGCAGGTATTGCTCCCTGCATTCTTAAATTCTTCAGTTAACAGTTGGGTTTGACATGGGTTCTGGTAAGGAAACCAGGAGGAGTGTAGATGCCTCAGAAATTCAGTGTTTCTTTCTGCTTCACCTTCTGCAAGTGATTTTTCACACCCTGGTATTTCAAGGGCTTTTGCAAACTTTTACACAAGCTTCTTAATCCCAGCATATTTGGAAAAGAAGTGTTACTTTTTATACTTTCTGAAAGCTGTTCCTCTAAGTTTTTTGCCTTTGACAGTGTTTGCTCTTTTCTGTCTTCCTGGCTTGGTCATGACTTCAGCTTTTGGAAGGATGCCCCTGCCTCTCCAGCCTTCCTTCCCTATTGCTTCACATCAGAACTCTGCTCTCTCAACACTGCCTTTGATAGAGTCGGGGCACCTCCTCTGCAGCACAGTGCCTTTAAATCTGCTTCAACTACCTACAAACCCCTGTCACTGCTCCTTTCAGTTTCTTTTTAACCTGCTGCCTCATTCTGATGTACTTGCCCTTTGGAAACCAAGGGATCTGGCTTCACTGAAGCTTTTGGCTTGGGTTCCTTCTGTGGGATCTGTAAGTGCACTTGTGGTCACACTGACAGAGCAATTCCCAGGAGCAAGCCAAAAGTATCTTCCCCTCTCTGGATTCCTTCACCAGATGTTTCCCAAGGATGTCATTCTTGGACTGGGGTACCAGTTTTCTCCCACTGTGTTTCCTACATTAAAGCTCCATACCCAGCATTATTCTATACTTTTCCTATCTACAAGTCCCAAGAATTTCTAATCTGAAGGATTCTGTTACTAATACAGTTATTTTCCTGATATGATGTTCAGCTTTACCACACCACACTACTCCCCTGTGGGTATGAACCACTCTCATTTTTACGTAACCTTTAACTCAGTACCCGGGTTTCCCAATTGAAGTTTACTTTCCACCAACTTTCTTACAGCCCTGTTCAAGTCTCACAAACTCCCCAGGTCATCTACCTTAAGAGTTCAGAGTCTGTCTAGAAACAGACACGATTGGTCCAATTTGCTTCCTTTTTTCATGTTCTGTCAGTGCCAATAAAAGGGGAAAACCTGTGTGTTGTACAATGAAAATTCTCAATGACAAAGTGAACACGGTGGGTTTAAGTCTCAGAGACAGACCAAAACATCTGTTATCTAATAAATTCTTGCATTGAACATTTCAGTGTCTCCTGGATTTCTACAGTTTTTCTGCTATTATTTGCCAAAAATAGAAGAAGAACCAGCAAGAGTATTTTCCACTAGTCACTAGAGATGGGAGTCTAAACCTCTACTAATTAAGCCAGCAACCCCCATGGGAGGAGGGAAATCTTCTAGTGTCTTGATTTTGGGGTTAAACAATGTACTCTGAACTTTTTCCATATTTATTATAATTTCAATGTGCACAAGAACAGGCCTGACTGTCAGTGCTTCTTAAGTCTCTTAAAAGGAAAAGAAACCAAGAAGATCCAATTTATCCTACAGAGCTGGATGGAAAACTCAGGGGGCAAAAACCCAGAGAAATCATTAGAGAGAGGCTGCATCTGTTGGACTGAACAACTTATTTGGATACTGAGAAAGAGAGGAGCCAATGTAGTTACAAATTGCTGTTGCATTTTGTTTCCTATCACCCAAAATCTGCCACTGAAAAGCAGGTATTTCAGCTTATTCCTTGGTTTATCATGTTGAGTTTTCTCTGTTTGTTCTACAGAAAATGTGAAAGTTAATTATGCTTCAAGAAAGGTAATTCATATTTAGCTATTATTCGTCGTGTAAGTACAGAATAATTGCATTGCTCCTGTTATGTTCGCATTAATACATGCATAAACATCCAGAAAGATGAATCCATAGGACAGATACAGTTCTGCTCATACCAAGAAATTGAAAATAATTGCTCTCTTTGGAAGTTCAGAATCAAATACAGCACCGAACCAAACATTTTCTTTAGAACCTCAAAGAAAACCAAGAAATGACAGGACCTTGCAAGTGGTTTATTTTCACTGCTCACTGAAAAATAACTATGACAGTTTTTTAACCCTCACTCAGCTCTTCCTGTTGGTATTGATGCTGATCATGTTTGACACCTCGAACTAGCATGTCACTAAGAAAATAAGCTATAGCTGAAAGCTTCTCATTAAGTACAATTTTGCTTTTCAAACACCTGTTATCTGAATAACACTGTCTTTTACTGAAGTGTGAAATGAGCAAGGGAAAGAAATTGCTGAGGAATTGAATGCTGGCCAGAATGGTACCGCCCACATTTTTAGGTCAAAGGCTAAAGCCTCACAGAAGGAAAGACAAAGTTACTGGAGAGAGAATAAAAAGCATCAGCCCTAATATTGCACACACTGATTTAACATGTCAGATGACTGTAGAGAGAGGTATGAAATGGCATTCAGGCATCAATCAGTATTTCAGTGCTCCTTCAGCTGAGCTCCATTTCTCAGCCTCTGTTCCTGAAGCTGCTGAGGCAAAGACCCCATTATCAAACTGTATTTTTAAATTGTTGTGAGTCAGAACTACTACCTGCTCCTCTAAATCACCACCAGAGAAGCCACAGAACCTGCCAGGCAGTTGTTCAGCATTGACTCAGCACCAGGAGGAAAACTCTGGGCCTGCAGTTACATATTTTTCAGGGTTTGAGAGTACAATATGCAGCCATGAGAACACAGAAAGGCAGGATCCCAGCAACCCAGACCCACCACTTTCTGTGGCCTCTGTTCCTCAGAGGAGTAACAGTAATTCCACAGACTTTCCATCACAGCTCTGAGCCGGGGCTGCAGGGACAGGGCAGGACCCACCCCACACACTCCCGACAGAGCTGTCCTGCTCAGGAGGGAGCTGCATGTTTGGGCTCACACTGTCCCTCAGCAGGGATCATCAGACCTACCAGGAGCATAACAAATACCCCAAGGCAGCAAATGAACATCAAAATAGAGCAACATCCAAGACACCGTGAGAACAGGTTTGAGGGGGAGGGGAAAGGGTTTACATCATCTTCCAGAGCAAGCTGAAGGAATTCCCAATGCCTGGGACAATATGGCCCAAGGGAGATAGTAACGGGAGAGACATAAATTCTTTCACCTCTGAGTTGAAATCCAAGTCAGGCTGGTAGTAGCCAAGAACCATTAGCTGAACATCTGCGAGCTGTTTGGCAGCCCATGTGAAGTGAGTTATATTCCTCCGTGTCCGCAGCCCAGTCCCACTAATTGGCACCACGTTGGCAATCCAAACACAGGGGTTAAGGTCTGAGCACACAGCAGGCACCAACTACGAGATTAGGCAGCTTCAGTTTTGAGGACATATGTGATAAATTAAGCATTTGGTATATGTAACTCTATTTAATTGCCCCGCCATCCTTTCCCGCCCTCAGAATAAAACCATAAATCCAAGCAAGCCAGCACACTGTCAGCATTCCCTTGTCCAGCACACAGTTCCTGAAGCAGTAAGACACATTATTAAGTCCATTACTAGTCAAAGCAACTGCTTACATTTTAAGTTTATGCTGTACAGTATTTTACTTAAGTATGAGCTAAAGTGTTTGGTTAATAGGTACCAATATGCATAAAAACAGTATCTTCCTCTTAACTCCAGTTTTTAACTCAAAAATGCAACACTCCCCCAAAAGGCAGTAATGATATGGTCTTATAAACCCCAAATAACTAGGCTCTTTTCTCTTTGTGTTTCCTTCTTCTGCAGCTTCCCAACAAAGAGTACACAGGACCAAAGCTGACCCAGGAACAAGACCCATTAACTTTTAGAGAATTATCCTTTGTGTTGCCTCATGGTAAAATGTTTCTGTCTGAGGACAAAAAAAAAAGTTGTTAGCTCTCAATATATATCAATAAAGGAAATTTGATTTTTCATATCATCTGAATATGGCAGAATAAAAAAAGTCTAAACTATGAAGGAAGGAAACTTATGTCACAGTTTAGAAACTGTTTACACATCATTTCAGTTTAAAGAACTGCTTATGATGGGAACATGATGAAAGCTGTTGAGCACAAGGGGAGATAGAAATGAAGCCAAAAGAAGCATCTTTGCCATAAGTCTACCAGAAAACAGAATCACAGAGTCAGTTAGTTTGGGAGGTACCACTGGAGGTTTCCAATCCAATCAGCTGCTCAAAGAATGGCCAACTTCAAAGTGGGATGAGGTTGCCCGAGGATATTTTAGATGAAAGAGCAACATAGTGCAGTGCCCTACAAAATCCACCTATAAAGAAATTGTTCCTGCAAGCCAAATCCCCCCTTCATTTACCACTGCTCTGGAAATGATTCAGTTCCAAGCTGTTTTGAGAAGCAATATGGCCAGCTGCCACCAAGAACAGTGAGACTGAAAAGGAAACAAACCTAATCTAAGTATGCATTAGGACCAGGGTTTGGAGAACTTCAACTGGTAGAATTCAAACCTGAGCACAAGAGACTGCCTGGGAGAGCTTGGAAAGTCCAATCCTCCCAAGATCCATGTTTTATCTCCCATTGGAAAGGTATGCTCAGCCCGTGAGAAAAAGGCAGCACTGACATGAGGCCAGTCTGCATGAAAACAAACCCAACCCACAGCACGTCTGCATTCCACAGCTGTGCTCAAAGGGCTGCGTTCTTCCTCCTTGTGCAAGGAACATTTGCAGAGTTATCATCCAGGGGGGTTGATGCCTCCACATGAACAGCCTGCACACACTGGCAGCACTGCCTGGCCTGCCCTCTGCCAGCCCTGCCTTGCCTCGCCTGGCCACTGACAAAGCCAGGCCAGTTTGACTTCTGCAAAAAGGTGCTGCCAGTTCCCAGGGCCTGCACACACCATTGAGGATTCTTGTCTCCTTTTTGTCTTTTTTTTTCCCCCTTCTGCTCTGCCCTTGTGAGATCCCACCTGCAGTGCTGTGTCCAGCTTTGAGAGCCCCAGCATAGGAAAGATGTGGAGCTGTTGGAGCGAGTCCAGAGGCCACAGAGATACTCCAAGGGCTGGAGCCCCTCTGCTCTGGAGCCAGGCTGGGAGAGCTGGGGGGGTTCACCTGGAGAAGAGAAGGCTCCAGGGAGATCTGAGAGCCCCTTCCAGGGCCTAAAGGGGCTTGTAAAAGGAGGGAGAGGGACTTTTTATACAAGCAGAGATGGACGAGGGAATGGCTTCCCACTGACAGAGGACAGGGTTAAATGAGATACTGGGAAGAACTCATTTCTTGTGAGGGGGGTGAGACACTGGCACAGGTTGCCCAGAGAAGCTGTGGCTGCCCCATCCCTGGAAGTGTTCAAGACCAGTTTGGAGCAATTTGGTCTGGTAGAAGGTGTCCCTGCCCATGGCAGGGGGTGGGACAGGATGAACTTTAAGGTCCCTTCCAACTCAAGCCAGTCTGGGATTCTGTGATTCAAGAGCTTGGTGGATCAAGGGATAGAGGAAGACCCCTCCTTCCCCAGAGCTCCAATATCCCTGCCAGGCTATCCCTGCACCTGCCTCAGGCAGCAAGGACACAACCTTCTTTTTCCCACCACTATTTAAGCCTTTAAGGTGAATCTTTTCTTACTCTCTTCTGTAACTTTGAGAAGTAGAATAGGATCATGCCCATTTTTTAAATGCCAGACAAATTCCTGCTGCTTGAAGACAGGTTATTAGCAGCTTCTTTTAATATCACACCACTGAAAATAATTATATTGACACTTGAGGTGGGAACTGCTGTGCTGACATCTGAAAGAGAATTACAGGAGGCTGTGATGAGTGCCCAGGAGTCCAGCACAAGCTGCAAGAAACCAGGCTGGCACCAAAGACATCAACAGGGCAACTGTTCTGCCCTTGGCTGCATTCAGCCCCCTGAGCTGCCCGTTCAGGAGGTGCTGAGGTAACTCTTGAGCACTAATTCTTGATGCTGCAGGAGTCAGTGGGGTCATAAGGTTATAATCCAATGATGTAGTGAGTTGCTTTATTGAGCAGCTCTCACATGCGCTTCTGAACCCTCATGCAGGTATCAAGTAAGCATTTATACTCAAAATAAATGTTTTCTCACAAAACCAAGTATAGAAATAATACCAAACTCATGAGTTTCCTGAGAGTAATTCCTCTCCATTTAGAAAACAGGAGGGGTCCAAGAAAGAACTCCTTCTCTGCAGGGGAGGAAGGCAGGAAGGAAGGAAATGTGAATTACATACACCTCTGGATAAGTTCTCCTTAAAAAAACAAAAAAGGAAGGAAATTAGAGTTAACTAAAAAGAGCACGTTTAGCATCACTGCACAAGCTGGGGGAAAAAACCTCGGAAATCCTGGCTAAAGAAAATGCTGCCTCCTCTTTTCACTGCTGGGCTTCCACAGTCCCTGCCCAGGGAGAAGGGAGAGGGCCATTTTTCACCCTTTTATAAGCAGCATCACTTTGAAGTTACTTACAAATCAGAGTCACCAGTTGATGGTCTCCTCTCCCTATGTCATCCCATGTTTCTTTGTAATAGGGCTGTAAAAAACATGTGTTTTCACTTTTTTTTAATATTATTATTAAAAAAGGATAACTCATAACTGAGCAGAGACAAAGGCTCTGTTGATACAACAACATGTGGATTAAATCTGAAAGGAGAAAGAAGGCTGTTCTAGTAAACTGACAATCCTGCTCAGAGGGCTTATATCTAAATTAGTGTAATAAATCACAAGGAAAGATTTCTCTTTGGCTGAAATCACCATTTATTTAGGCATGGCAAAAGAGCATTTTAAAATCACTCTGGACACTGTACACCAAAGACTTTCTTTGGTTTTGTTCTTTTGGTTTTGTTTTCTTTTGTGTTTTAAGCATATCCCCAAAGTTTTGCCTTTGCTCTACATAAAAATATATACTTTCTGATGCTTAAACCTATGACAAGTCAGCCAGATAGCACCACTGGGCTCTTAGCTAAACTGCTCCTACTGAAACAAGAGAAAAAAAAGGAAGGAAAAAATGGTGCTTGTTCCATTACATCATCACATCAGGCAGAAGACTGCCCTCAATTTAAGCTTTCCCCATTATGCTCCTCTCCTGTGTTTTTATAAACACAGTTGTACTTCTTCCCTTAACCTCTGTTAGCAGTGGATTTTTCACTGCTTTTTTTAAGCAGGAAACATTCTGCAGCTCTTGCTGCCTACTGCCTCACACAGCAATTTGTGCCAGCACAAGAACCTGCCCTGTGAGAATGTCAGTCTGAGGGTAAGTGAACAGCAAGAATGGGCTCAAGAAAGCTCAGTCACATCACCAGCCTCAAAACAACTGCCCAGAACCAGCACTGGGCCCCCAGATCCCCACAGACACTGTGCTGCTGAGGGGGAAAATCAGCACTGGGCAGAAACCTTTTAAGTGCAACACTGTAACCAGAGATGGGACCAAGAACTGCAACCAGCTTCCTTAATAAAGATTAGATTGTACCTGGGGCTGATTTCAGAGCTAAAGCAGAGATGACACCAGCACATCACTTATTACACCCTTCAGTACACTGTGCTGGGGAGATGGCGTTGGCTAACCCAGGCAAACTCGTCACCACAGAACACCAGCTGCTCTTCAAACAATTACAAAGACCGAAACATCATCAAATGAAACTTTCAGTTCCACAGAAACGTTCTGTGAGAAAATATTTCTAGAAGATGTTACTCAAAACTGAAGGAAAGTGTTTTATGCAAGCAGGCTGGAGCTCCTCTTAAGTATGTTCTGTAATGTCACTAGCTCCTGGATTTCCAGCCTTTTTTAGACCCAGACTGTGGTGAAACATGAGAGGGATCTGAATATGGGATGGAGAACAACACCAAGGAGGTGAAGACTTTGGCTGAAGCTTCTGTCATTCACAGTGTGAATCCCAGTGTCATTAACTTAAATCACAAGAGTACAAGAAACACTCTTGAAAACCATGAAAAATACAATCCCCAGTTCCACAGACGAAATGCTTTAAGCTCAGTAACTGTTTTTTCTCTGCCAGACGAGTCCCTGTATATTCCATTCCACCTTAAAATCCACTTGCCAGGCAGACAAATAAAAGGTTCCTCAGAAACTCCAGATGATGCAGTCACTGGGAAGCCATCCCAGCCTGCCTTGTTTGCTGCCGTATTCCCAACTCCCTGAAACAATCCAGGGGCCACACAACAGCCCCACGTCAGGTCTGGGCTGCTCCCTCTCCCTGACCCACACCCTTTGCCCAGAAAAGCTGTTGCCACCCTCCCAGGAGAGTGGTGGGAGCTGGGAATCACACAAGTGCCTGCATTTATCCCAAGGGCTGGTTTGCCAGGATACCTCCCCCAGATGTGACTGTAAGGGCTGTTCCCCCTGTGCCATCAGGTGCCTCCCAGGCTGCAGGAGCGTCTCCACAGCGCTGCTTCCCACACACCTGCAGCCACCCACATGGCCCCACTCAGCTCAGCTGCTGCTGTCTCCTCCTGCCTCTCCAGCTGGGACAGACACTGGAGAACCTCGGAGCGGGAACATCTCAGCTTTCCTTCTACTGCAGGCAACCCCTCTTTGCCAAAAAGCTAAGGAGCTGTTCTAGTGGGACAGAAAGGGAAGGTGCAAGAGGAGATTAAAAACTAGGAAAGGAAAAAGATGGCCTGACCAGTACTTTTTCTTATTATTCTGCTTTGATTGTGGAGAACGGAGTCTCGTGGCCAACAGAGTTCGTGGAAGCCCTACAGAGTGATTCAGAAATCCAAGCAAAGTGCTGTCTCCTGGCTGGAGCACAGAGCCTCCTATTATCAGTGTTTATTGTCCTTACCCCATGGATAACAAAGCTGCATCTCGGAGTAAAGCTCCCTGGCAAGGCGGATGTGCCAGTCCCAGCTGGAAGGAATCCTTCCCAGGAAGGAGCTGGTCAGTCAGCCGGCCCTGGCTGGCCCTGCCACATCATGGTCCCTCGTTGTGCCTCCTCTCCCACCTTAGAGAGCCACACGAGCACCCCAAGGAGCGGTGACGCAGAACCCAGCTCATACCTGAACCGCTCTCACAGAGGGGGAATTCAGAGGCTGAATAAAGCCATACCTTAAAGCTGAGGTTTATGCTCTGTAGGGATGGCTCCAGCCTAGGAAACATGCCCTGGGTTTTGCCAAGCCTCCCCAGTGTGGCTATGAGTCAGTGCTAATTGCTCAGAAATTGTTTCGGGTCCCACCAGTTTGGTTTGGTTTTGCGAAAGCAAAACAAGGTATGTTTGGACAAAGGTAAGATTGTGTTTATGTTTACAGACAATCTGACTCCTGCATATGAAAAATGCTTCTGCTTGGACAAAAAACTAAAAACATCAAGAAATCAAAAGTAATGCAAATGATCTGGCTCTATAATCTTGCCAGAACAGAAGCACCACCAAAGCAGTTGAGCAATAATCGTGGTCTTAAATTTGACTTCTCTGACTCCTGCTTTGTTCAATATTTTAATTATATTTTAAAAAAATTCTAAAACACTTCAGATTTCAAAGCACATTTATAAACTCGATTAATTATTCCGACTTAAAAATCATTATCCTCTTTTTTCAGAAGGAAAGTGAAAGGAGACATGACAAGCTGTTTGTCAAAGGCACAGACGGAACTGATATAAGGGCTGGTATTAAAACCCAAGAGTTTCTGAAGCAACTTATTTTTTATAACAGACTGACTTTTTTGAACTTGATAGCAACCCAAAGAAATTCCAAAATGGATATACATTTAAGATCAGGGCAGTTTATGGGTAAAGGCGACAAGAAAAGCAAGTTACTCTAATTAATTCATCTTTGGAAAACTACAGTGAATTCTCTAATAGATTGTTGCCAGGTTCCACACAGAGCACAAGCATGAAATCAGCCCACAGCACAGGTAATCTTGCCTTGGATCATTAGTACCCAGGGCAATCCAGCTCGGGCTTCTCTCACTGCTCTGGGGGGTAAAGAACATTTGCATCAGGATTTTTCCCCAGAGAGCTGGTTTGGGAATGTGGCTGCTCAGCCTCCCCGTGGGTGAGGCCAGAGTGCCCTCTAACGAGGCTGTGGCTGCATTTCACACACACAGGACAGCAGAAAAACCCAAAATGAGCCTTTCCAGAAATTTCTCGTTAAACACCAAGCTTTGTTTCCATTTGAAAAGGGAAAAGCAGATGATACACAGTAACTGGAGACTGCTCCTGCACAGACATTTCATAGTGCCCTGTATTGTGTAAATCATCACCAAGGAATATCAGTACTAAAGATAGGAAAATTCACAGTTCTCCCATTCCATGAGAAGAAATGACACTGAATCAGACAACAGTTAACCCACTACAACTTTTTAAATTAAACTGAGCTCTACACAATCTGCTTTATCTGTAAGGAACTTCTGGGTAACTTTTCAGCATAGAATGTATTTAAATCAATCTTTACAAAAATAAGTGAATATCACGAATGAAGTTCACAAATCAAAATGGAATCCTCACAAATCTATTCCCTAATACACCACTGTACCATAAAATATTGATTATTTGGAGGATGTCTGCACCTAAGAGTGGTCACACAAGCTACAGTGATGAAACAGGACTAGTTATGTTTGTATGACAGGCACTTGGTTTATTGTCCACTCCTTGGTTTATAGTCCAGTTCCCTTTCACCCATCTATGTGAACCATCGCGCAAACCAAGGAAGTTCATAATACTTTGAGAAACAAACTCCACATTGATCCTCGGAATAGGCATTCATTTTAATAATCTCAACATCACACTGTCAGAATAGGACCATTCCTTCCCCCTAAAGATCTACCCATTGATATGTCATGAGAGCACAGCAGCTCAGTGTGGGTTCAGAACAGCCAGAGCAGTCTGTGCCGCTCCTGCCCCCTCCCTCCTGCTCTGTCCTGCACCACGGACACTCTCAGCTGTCCCCAACACCCAAGCTGGGAGCACAAGGTGAAAACGATCCTTTCCCAAGCTCCTGCAAGACAGACTGGAAAGGGGCAGGAGTTCCTGAAGCTGTGCTGCCCCAATCCCACCAGATATGGGGTGTGCCCCCAGACCAGCAAACTCTCCCCAAAGGACGGTGAAGGCGTTAACTGCTGAGGGATGCCTGGGGGGTCCCACTGCCACCACGGAGCTGCAGGGAAGCAAAGAGGCCTCTGAGCACATTGTTTGTGCACCTGACCACACAACCCCTCAGCCCCATGGCCCCAACCAGCACCTGGGTCAGTGCAAACTTGAGAAGGCAGACTGGTAGGCAGCAAATGCTTCCTTGAACCTGTCTTACACACTTGAAAACTTTTTACATCTTGCTAAACATCTTTACAGTAAAGTTAAGATCATGAGGTGCTTTGAAGGGAGATCCCAGAGCAGTCTACAACTCTCTGCTCTCTGTGACCAGGGACAGGACCCAAAGGAACGGTTGGAGCTGTGTCAGGGCAGGCTCAGGTTGGATCTCAGGAAAAGGTTCTTCCCCCAGAGGGTGGTTGGCACTGACCAGGCTCCCCAGGGCAGTGGGCACAGCCCCAAGGCTGCCAGAGCTCCAGGAGGGTTTGGACAACACTATGAGGGACAGGGTGGGATTGTTGGGGTGTCTGTGCAGGGCCAGGAGTTGGACTGGATGGTCTGTGTGGGTCTCTTCCAACTCAAGTTGTTCTGTGATTTTATGTGGGTAAGAGTCACTAAAGACTAGGCAGAACACTGTGCTGATGTGATGAACCATTCACAGAACCAGTTGTCCTGAGCCACACAGGTTCTCCACCTCTACAAACACAGCCCCACCAGGACACCTCCCCTCCCTCCATCCACTGACCCAGTGGCCACCACTGCTCACAAAGAGCCCCAGACAGTGACACTCTTGGCTGACAAAACCTGCCCTGCCCCGGCTGACACAGAAGCTTTGGCCTGTCCAGCACAGCTGCACTGCCCTCCTCAAACACCCAAACCCATCTCCCTTAAGTTTGTAACAGTGGGAGATTTTAGTTCCCAAGGAGTATTTTCCAAAAATGTACAGGCAATTGTATAACCCAAGAAAAGCCACGTGGAGCAGTTTGGTATAGCCAGGATTTCCCAGCAGTGCAGATCCCCTCCTGTGCTCACGTGTTCAAACACTCCTCACAGCACTGCCACGTTCCAGCCAACTCTTTTCCTGACACAACAGCTTATTCCTTGAGGAGGTTCAGGCAGAGTTTAACATTACAAAGATTAGCAGTGGACAGACAGTGTCCTGGCCATTTTGAAAATGAGACTTTTCCTCCATGAACATGTAACCCAAACAAGGCTCAATGAATTCCTGTGAAAATCAAAAATTACCAGAAAGTGTCTTTTGAACCATAGAACAGGAAGTTTCAGCACAGATTAAAAAGTGCAGAAAAATGCAAGAGCAAACTAACCTCTGAAATTAGTAACTGAAGTGCAGCTATGTGCAGAGCTTTAAGGGTGAGCCCTTGCAAGATATTCTGCTTTTGAAGGCAAGATGAGCAACGGCCAAGAATAAATCACATTGTGTGGGTACCAATAGCCATGGAATGAGGAAAAAAAAGTTTTATATTAATCAAAGGAGTCTAAAATGACAGCAGCCACATGTTTAGACCTAACAAGAAGTGTGACTGTATCCTTGGCAGAGCTGGAGATGTAATAAAGAGGAAATTATTGAAATGTATGAAATCCATGTAGAGCCCGAGTCTCTCCTGTTCTCACAGACAGACTTGGAGGGACTGAAGCACTGGGCAGACAATCTGACTGCTCCACTAAGACAGAAAAAACAGGCTTTGATGCACTTTTTATGTCAGTACCACCAGGAGTAAGGGCAGGTAAGGCTGCAGGAACAGCAGCTCCTGACCAGGACACCAACACCAACCACTCCTGATAGGGCAGTTTAAAACTGGTTCCAGTGCTGTTACTGTTCAAATGTTTACACAATATAAATCAGAACTTTATTCCTTTGCTTAATTCTTCCATTATTTATATATACTTTTTCTTCATTGGCAACTTCCTTCTTCAAGATCCACAATGTGGTAAGTACAGGGAATACACAACCTTGTCCAGTGGGATATTGGTCAGTGAAGGAACAGGACTCCCAGCTTTTACAGGTGATCAGACAGAAGTTGAAGAATTTTTAACTGTTCCTGGTCTGATCAGATTCCAAAACACTTCATCTTTCTTTAGCTTCATCAGGCCACCTACTCCTTGGAGAAGACACTGCAAGGAGGATTATTCTGTAAAAATTAGCAACACGAGTTTTTTCTGCTATAGAAATGTCTTTGGCAGTAGCAATTGCCTCAGCCCTCAAACAGGCCTATCCCTCCTTAGAGCCAGCACCACGGGCTGTGCCCAGAGCAACAGCCCAAGTGAGTGGCAACGCTGAGACTAAATAAGCTGTAAATGACAGAAGCAGGGCAGTCCACCAAGCATTCTTTGCCCTGAATCACCCAGCAGGCAGTGAGAAGAGCTGGAAAAGGACTCCCTACTCCTGAGCTAAAACACCTGGACAAGACTCTCACCTTCCAGGCCCAAGTTAAGCCATTTGGTCACAGTGCAACTAAACCTCCACGTGGATTCCAAAAGAATGAAGACTTTTATCCTCCAGGAAAACAGCCTTCCAGAGTTCTGACATCCCACATATACAGACTCCCCTCTTTCATTTTTCTGCAAGATTTTTTCAGATTTTTATCACTGACATCTACCATAGTTCCTCCAACACTCTATCAACTGATTACACATTCATTCAATTAAGAGGTGAAAATGTGGACCAGCAGGATGTTCAGCCCCCAGCACATGCCCTGTTTCTGTTCATGTATTTCTGTTCCTCACACACTGCTCAGTTCCTCTGTGGCCAGCCAGTGTCCCTGGTTACCAAGGGAGCTGCTAAGGAGGCTGCCAGAGCACCATGAATCCTCAGAGAGCTACAAAAAAATTTTTACCTAGAGGCATATTATACATACAAACCCAGTAATTAGCTTTTCAATCAAATTATTAAAACTTGGTTCAGGAGGACACCCTCAATTCCAACAAAATGTCTCTGTCATTAGCCCAGAGGTGGCTGTGCCCCTTCATTCCCTCTCATCCCAGGCTATATCACACATCAGCAAGTTATTTAGTGCATGTTTGGATAAATTATTTATTCACAGGAGCAACTACTTTGGTTGTCTGAGTGCACAGGTTGTCTGTCTGACCCTCTGTGAACTGGGATCTCCCTGTGCATGAGGACCCCAGCTGTCCCACCACGGGGCTGAGAACTCACAACACAGGGCCCACTCCCTGCTGGCCCTCACCTCTCTCCAGGCTGCCTTTGGAGAACAACAGGAATTACCCTTGTTCCAGCTCTGCCAATTCGTGTTTGCCATGGAAAGGAGCAATTTGTAGTGTTCAGTTGAGCCCCGACCCTTTGCATGTGCCCCAGGCACTGATCTGATGTGGTTTCAGATGAGCAGCATGTTCAACACCACAAAGAAAGATGAGAAGTTTCATGCAACTGCTGAACTGTCACCACCCCAAAACTGTGCAGGGGAGTGTCAGGATTTCTCCCAGAGAGCACTTCTGCCTTAAAAACTCCAGACAGAGCTTTTCTGAAGGAGCATTTACATTCCAGAAGATGCATTTTGCTGGCTCTGCTCCACATGTTAAAATTTGATTATTCCTGCTCTATTGCTTGCAGATACCATGAGAAAAACCACGATATCAGAAGTCCTGGCTATCAGTGATGGCTGTGCCAAAAGGCTGCCCCCAGCCACGGGCAGGTGCCTGTTTCCATGTAAAACCAGGGAGGCAGCAAGCCCTCAGAGAGCACCAAAGTGCACAGTGCTGTGTAACAGGCAGTTTCACTGCCCATGGGAGCACAGGGAGATTTATTGATTTATTTTAACCAAAAAGTAATAATTTCAGAGTGAGTCAGTGGATCCTCTACCTGACTCTGTCATCCAACACCTTTTATAAATCCTCCTGCCCTCAAAGCACCCTTGTCCTACTGAAGTACATGGAGCCTGATCCAGCTGGAGATGCCCTTGCTCACTGCAGAGGGTTAGAACAGATGGACTTTAAAGGTCCTTCCCACTCAAACCATTCCAAGTTTGAGACAAACTCCAAAAATCCCTTTACAAGAACCTGATGAGGTAAACAATAACAGCAGAATGTCCCATCAGGAAAACTCTGCTTTTGCTAAGCATGAAACACTTGTATGTGACTTAAAAAGCAGCCATTGCTGGGAATCCCTTCCTGATCTCCCACCTGGATCAACTGCAAACACATGGGGAAAAGAGAATAAATGTGGGAGGGGATTCCCTGCACTGGGGTAGCACAGCTCTCTGCTGTGCCCAACCTCTGATTTAAACAGTGGAGAAGAAACGCTCCTTAATCTCACTTTCCTCTGGAAGAACAGCCTGTGGAATTCCCCCCTGAAGAGCTTCATCCAAAAGCCTGAGATTGCTTAAACCTGTCTTTAGACCACCAGCCCTTCAGCAACATCAAAAATACCCCCTGCTATTCCTGCAGCCCAGCAGCCTGAGCAGAGCCCAGGAGGTGCCTCAGTGAGGATCCCCCAGAGCTCTCCAGAGCCCTGGCCCAGCCTGGCCCCAGGGACTTGCCCAAGGTTTTTGCTTTAAACATCCTCAACACTGTTATGGTTGAGCTGAAGAGCCCCAGACACTGATAGGCCTTTAACCTCCCCCTGAACTATTCCTGTAATGAACCACCAGCACTGCTGGGAAATTGGGTCACATTTAAAAGAATTTGTGCAGCTTTGCCTCTCAGTTACTGGATCCCATTGTTGGAAAGGCTGACAGGACCCAGCTCTGGGATAACTTTCCCATAGGCATAGATTTCCAGAGTGGCTGAGTCACTCCTGAACTCCCTTCTCTTGGATGTGCCTGAATAAACTGAGCTCATTAAGGGTTTGTTTTCCAGAACTGGAGCATTTTTGTGGCCTCCTCTGAGCTCTCCAGTATTTTCCTATCTCACTGGAGAGCTCCTGTAACTGGAGATGCTCTGGCAGCCTGATCTAACAACCACATGCACACACATGATCACTGTAGCTCCATTTTCTCTAGAAAAAGAAAAAACACACAACAGTGAACTTCCAACTGTGTCACTGGTACACATCCACCCTGCCAGTCCCCTCTGTCTGTGGTGGAAGCTGTCGTGGGCTGGAGACTTTATGTGGCACCAAGATCCTTCTGTCACTTGGAACCACCCAGGCACAGCATGAATATCTCTCACTGCCCACCTGCCCCTGTGTCAGCAGAGGTGACAAACCTGCTCTGGGCTCAGGCCCCACCTGAACATGGATCTGGGAAGTGAAGGAGCTGAATCCCACTCATTTATGGCTCACAATTAACAAATGATGTGGGATTTGCTCTTAAGGTAATATTTAACTTT
This sequence comes from Manacus vitellinus, assembly GCF_001715985.3. NCBI lineage: Eukaryota > Metazoa > Chordata > Aves > Passeriformes > Pipridae > Manacus > Manacus vitellinus. The sequence goes on along the minus strand of NW_021940039.1, from coordinate 10,966,581 downwards.
GCCTTGCCACACCACCTTTATTTAATTAAACTGTCAGGTCACATTAGAGTACAATTCCTCAGAAAATTCCAAGTACGTGACACTAAGTGTGTCATCAGCTGACTCAGCCAGATGCTGCAAACCCCTCTCAAGAAGGGGGAATCTCTTTGCCAAGCACATGTTGTTCAGCTTTTAATCTCTACATTTGTTGTATTTGCAGCATCTAATTATTTACGAGGCTTCACCTGCTCATTTTATTTTATTCCTGCTACTGACATAAGGTCAACAAACTGTATTTTCCTAAAACACGTTATCTTTCCAGGTGTGGATTTCCAGCCCCTCAAGGACAAGAGGGCACAGTCTTGAGCTGCACCAGGGGAGGTTTAGGTTGGACTTTCCAGAGAGAGTGATGAGACATTGGAATGGGCTGCCCAGGGAGGTGGTGGAGTCCCCGTCCCTGGAGGTGTTTAAGGACAGACTGGAGGTGGCATCAGTGCCATGGTCGGGGTGACAAGGTGGTGCTGGGTCACAGACTGGACTCGATGGCCTCAGAGGTCTTTTCCAACCTTGCCGATTTTGTGATTCTGACTTTACTTTCCCGTTTTCCACAACATTTAAAAATTGGCGACGGGTAGCTCAACCAATTTGTCTAAATCTGAGTTGTCTGAAAGCCCCCACTCACAGGACTGCGGGGATTCCTTTGGCTCCCCTGACATCTGTCACTAACTCACTGTGACCTGCCAGGCCGCTCTGGGGCTGCAAGGTGTGTAATTAACTACTGTAACTGTGATTCTGCACACACGGGCTCCCTGCTCCCTCCCAGCCCCCTCCGGCCCCGGCACGGCCCCGGGAGGGCCAGGGACACTTGGAGGCTTTAGTCGAGCGAAACCCCCGGCGTGGCCCCGTGCGAGGCTCCCCGTGCGGCGCTGCTTCCCGCTCCCCCCCTCCAGCGCGGTGCCCGGCCGGCCCTTTGCCCGGCCCTGCCGAGGCCCCCCGGACTCACCTTGCCGCCGCCCGGGAACCGGCCGTCAGCCGACGGGCCCGCCGCTCAAAAACCTTCGCCGCGTCCCCGCTCCGCGCGGGAAATCCCACGGCCCGGAAACTCCCCGCGCCAGCCCTCGCGCCCCCCGCCGGTCTCCTTTTCCGCCGCGCCGATGTGCCAGCGCCGCAGGGGGCGCTGTCGCCCGCGGCCAGCGCGAGCGAGGGCGGGCAGGGAAAGCTACCGTTATTTACCTGAGCGCCATACCTGCGTTACTGTAGTTGACGCGCACAGCTATGTGGCCAACATTAGCTAAAACAGCCCCAAAACGGCCGCGCAGGCGGGACACGGTCAGGATCGCTTCGGCTGGCTCTTTCAGGTGCCCTCCGCGGCCCTCAGCGAGCAGATCCACCGCTGCCCGCTCAGTGTAGCCGCCGCCCTCCCGCTCTACCCCGACGAGCTCGCGGGGTCCGTCCATCCCTGGTCCGTGTCCCATGCCCTGTGTCCGTTCCCATCCCTTTGTCCGTGTCCCATCCCTGTGTCCGTGTCCCATCCCTGTGTCCGCGTCCCCTCCTGGAGTCCGTGTCCCATCCCTGTGTCCGTGTCCCATCCCTGTGTCCGTGTCCCCTCCCGGGGTCCGTGTGTCCCTCCCAGAGTCGGTGTCCCTTCCCAGGGTTCTGTGTCCCCTCCTGGAGTCCATGACTCATTCCGGGGGCCGTTTTCCTTCACGAGGTTCTGTGTCCCCTCCCGGGGTCCGTGTCCCATCCCTAGGTCCGTTTCCCTTCCCAGGGTCCGTGACCACTCCCCGGGTCCCTGTGCCCCCATGCGATCCGTGTCCCCCCAAGGGGTCCGTGTCCCATCCCCGTGTCCTTTTCCCCTCCGTGTCCGTGTCCCCGGGCACGGGCGGGCTCCGCCGCCCGGGGGAGGAGCGGAGGGGGCGGAGGGGCCTCGCCCGTGCCCCGCCCCGCCCGGCAGGTGAGCCCAGGTGGGGGTTCAGGTGAGGGAGGCTCAAGGTGAGCCCCACGGTGGGGTTCAGGGATGGAGGCTCAGGTGAACCCCGGTGAGCCCCGTCCATGGCGTACCGGGAGCTGGTGCGGCGCTGGCACGAGGGGGTGCGGGCGGCGGACCGCGGGCACTGGGACGCGGCCCTGGAGAGCTTCGGCGCCATCCCCGACCCTCCGGCGCGGATCTGCTTCAACATGGGCTGCGTGCAGCTGCTTGCCCGGCGGCCAGAGGCGGCTCTGAGGGTGAGGGACCGGGCCGAGGGGGACAGGGGTCGGAGGGCACGGGCAGGGGGACGGGCGGTCACAGCGATGGGCAGCGCGGCTCCCCCAGGTCCATCTTTGAGGGGACGATGCTGCAACTCGAGTTAATCCAGCATTCCATGTCCTGCGTGCCCGGCAGGAATGTGGAGAGCGAGGGTTTAAGGTTTGAGATGAGTGATTTAAGGAAAAGATTTTGCAGAGTGAATCGTAGAAAACTTAGAAAGATTGAAGTTAAAGAGGTTGTGGTACTTGGGGATGTGGATTAGTTGTGAGTCCGTGGTGCTGGGTTAATGTTTGGACTTGATGAGTTTTGAGGTCTTTTCCAGCCTTAATGATTCTGTGATTCCATGGTTCTATAGATATTATGAAAACCCAGGTAAATGGGAAATTTCAAGGTGTTGCAAAATAGTTTTGGAAGTGAAGAGATAATAGGAACAGAGAAACCTTAAATTAGATACTAGAAACCACATTTGGCAATGTACCTAAAGTTTTACTAAAGCTAAATACGTTTTAGATGAGCTTAGCTCATTATAATGTGAAAACCACACCTCTACTGCATTGTAGCTTTAAATCAAAGCAGGCAGAAGGTGTCCAATAGCTGTTACATAGGCATGGATTTAGAAATGAGATAGGTGTATTTTGAAAAAATAAATGTGCTGCTTTGCAGTGGAGACTGACAAAATGAAGCTGCTGTGCTGGAAAACTGCCTTTGGGAAGCAAGAGCAGCTGCCCTGAGGAAAAGCCTTTTTGTGACAGCACCTGGCATGTCTGCACATCCATCTGACTGTGTGTCTGTCTGTCAGGGCCCAGTAAGGAGGTGCAGATAAGCCTTTCCTTAAACAGCAGAAAGAGGAGCTAAGTCTGTGCTGTAGGAGCTGGGGCAGAGCCGTGGGGCCACGGGCAGGGCAGTTGCTACTGGGGACACACTGAGCATGTCATAGGAATGCCCAAGAGAGACTTTTCAGCCCCAATCAATGGGCACTGCCTGGGAAGAAGCTCAGCTCTACTTCCGTGTAGCTCAATGGTTGGTTGTTGGTTATTTCATTTATAGCACAGTCAGGCAGACAGTGCCAGTAAGGTGTGCTCTGGAGTCACGGAAACCAGGCACCACCTCATCAGGAGACACAGTCACTCTCTGGCCTCCTGCTGCATATCTTCATCCTGCAGTGCTATCCCTGTCCAGGCAGTGTCAGGGAAGTCTGGGTTTCAGGAGCTGTTATCTCCATGCAGTCTCTGCAGTGATAAGGGAAGGAGGACACCTCCTCAGTGTCTCAGGATGACACACAGCTTTCCCAGCTCAGAGTTACTCTGAACCAGCAGCCACGAGCTGCTGCCAGCTCTGCTAGTGCTTGCCTGTATTTAGACATGGAACTGAACCAGAAATACTGACTTAGAGGCCATTGTGTGCAGCCCTGCAGCTCCGTCCCTTTCGTGTGCTCCCATCATGTGCTTCACGCAGCCTTCCCGGCCTGACCCATCCCACTGCTCCCCCTGTCCCAGCAAACTGCTCCGGGCTACACAGTCTTCCCAGTACAAGATGCCAGGTGGCCAGTGTAGCTCATGAATGTCCAGTCCATCGTAGCAAGGAGGGATAAAAACCTGAGGCTCAGCTCGTAGGGAGCCAAGACCTGAAAGATGTCTCGTGGCCGTGTGCGGCCCCTGGGAGCTGGACACAGGGACTGCCTCTGCCAGGGCAGCCGGGCAGGACTGGCTGGGTGTGTGTGCCCAGGCACGGACGGGGGAGATCCCAGCTGAGCCTGGGGATGTGCCTGTGTTTTCCTCCTTAGGCCTTCGATCAGACCGTGGCGAAGGACAATTCCCTGGCTGTGGGCTACTTCCAGAGAGGGTTGGTCCACCTGCAGCTGGAAATGTGAGTGAGGTGCAAAGCCAGGGCAGTCTTTGGTTCTCTCCTTCCAGCCATGCTTTATTACTAAACCTAAATGATCTATGATTCTAAAATTCACTTCTTCCAGCAATCTTAAATAGTTCACAGAGTCTACTTTGGCCTTGCAAACCGTGTCACAGCAAGTCCTATCTCTGGTAAGAGCTGCACAACTCTGGGGCCCCAGGGGTGGCTAACACATGACGTTGCTGTCCTGTACACACAGAGACTCCTGGGGCTGCCAGGTTGTTATGTTGCCATTCAGATTTTCTTTAGGAATTAAAAAAATATAATTGGGCTGCTTGGTGTGTCTTCACATGACACACATGAGTCTGGCCTTCCTAAAAATGTAGTCTGCCCACAGTGTCTGACTGCCACACTCTGCTGACAGCTGATAAAAGATTGAGATTGCTCCAGTAGTGTCATGGGATTGATTACTCATTGTTTCCGTGGTTAAATCACAGTGGCATCCTGCTCAGAGAAGTGGGTGAAGTATTTTCTTCAGGTTTGAAGATCTCTTCTTACCTTTGAGCTTCAGTTATTCTCTTTCCTGTTATTTTCCCTGTATTTTCCAGACCTTAATTTCTGGGAGGGAGTTAAAGTGAGCAGTTCTGCACTCACAGCTGTGCTGTCAGGCAGCTCCAGGCTCTGTGCCTCTGCCCACAGAGCCCCAATCCAGGGTGGTGGAGCCCTGTCTGGCTCACTGGAGCTGCTCTACAGCCAGAAGAAGCAGAGCATTGTGCCCCAAGGACACACACACTGCAGGGGCAGCACAGCTGGCAGACCTGCCTCCTGCCCAAAGAGCTGGTGGCCACCAGCACCCCGTGGCTCCTTCCCTCACCAGATGCTGCTCCCACCCCCCCACTCACCTGGGCACCTTTTCCTGTCTGTGCTCCCTGGCCCTTGGTCAGGTACCCACTGCACAGCCCTTCCTGGACCCTTCCTTTCCCCACCTGCAGCCTCAGTGGGAACCTGTTTGGATTTCAGACGTGTAGCTGGTGTAAATGCAGACTAATTCCCTCCTTATCCTTGGAGTTGTTCTAAATTTCTGCTCTTACTTCTCTGGCCATGCCCTCACTGCTCACCATCAGTGGGGTTCCCACAGCATTCCCACAGCCCTCACTCCTCCCAGACACGTGCTGGGACAGCACTGCCTGGGCAAGGAGCTCACAGCGGTGGTTAGTCTTTGTTCTTTACATTTTCTCCTCCTTGGAATTGTGACTGTTCCAGGGATCAAAGCCTCCTGTTCATCCCAGTCAGTAAAGCAGTGCAGGTAATCCCAGAGGAGAGACACACCATGTTCATTGTGTGCTGTCTACCAACAGGGAGAGGACTGGTCACAAGATGACACAGCTCTGGTGCAGCTCTCCCCACCCAGGCTTACAGAGCAGAAGACGTTATCTGCTGTATTTTTGAACTCCTTAAACAGTCTTCAGCTTTTTTAGCCTCAGTTTCTTCTGTCACCTCTGCGCTGCAGGTTTGAAGATGCTCTCTCTGATTATCACATGGCCTTCAGTCACTTAAGACAGAATCCCTTCATCGATTACAAGCAGCTGGGGCTGAGGCACATCCTCTATGCCTGGGAGGTAAGAGTCAGCCTGTCTCAGCAATCCTGCCCTTCTGCTGGGGGATTCAGCAGTAGGCATTACTAACCCAAGAGTTTTTTAAGACCATACCTAAGAACAGTACAAAATTTCTGCTTGCACTTTTTGTTTAAGTAACTTAATCATAAAAGTCATAAAACAATGTCATCTTTGGAGATTTTGGCAAAATTACACAGTTTGGAAAATAAAATTGTTCAGAGCAAGTGCACAAGAATTTGTACACTGAGGGTTTTTATCTTCTCTATACATAGAAAAAAGTAGTGGCTGCCCCATCCCTGGAAGTGTCCAAGGCCAGGTTGGACAGGGTTTGGAGCATCCTGGGATAGTGGAAGGTGTCCCTGCCCATGGCAGGGGGATAGGAGCTGGATGAGCTTTAAGGTCCCCTCCCAAGCCAAACCAGTCTGGATTCTGTGTAATATTTACAGTCAGTTTGGTGAACTCCTCAACTCTAAGAGCTGAAATAGGTTAAAATACAGACAGATGAGAACGAAACTTGTCATAATGCAGAGTCTAGGAAATCCAGGTGCATGAAAGCCTGACTTTCCAACTGCAGCAACTGATCTTAATATTCCATCTGTGCCTGGACTTACCCCCTGGGCTGCAGGCTGAGTTTTCTTCTGTGACACTTCACCCTGCAGCTCTTACTGTTACACAGAGTCTACCTGCCCCATCCTGTTTCAGAGAGCTCTAAGTCTGAATTGATTGTAAATATTTGTAATATTTGGAAAGTAAAAGACTCCTAGAAACTGTCCTTTACTGCAAGAGCTCATTCTGTCTTCTTCTGTCCTGAGTCCACACATAGAGGTTGAAAAGCAGATACAGGAAAGAGTATTTAACTCCTTAATTCCGTGGGAGTGAGGAGTTATTGTGTAACTCCAGTCAAGCATATCAGCAATTTTCATGCACCTTATACCTGGCAGGAAGAAGCTCTCCTTGGCATCTGTGAGATTACCCAAACCCCCCTGGTTTTAACAGTTTCAATGCCAGTGCTGCCTTCTCCGAGCTAACTTAGAGGTGACAGGTTCCCTTTGAAAGGGCCAGGGCTGCAGGAGTGCCCTGAGGCCATCCAGGGCAGGCTTGTGCCCTTCATGATGTGCACACACAGTCCCTCACTCCAGACGTCACCAGGACATGTGCTGGCCCTCCAGACTCAGGATTAGCATCCTGATTTAACTGTGTCTGGCTCCTACATCTACCTGCAGCTCATTTTTCAAACTACACAAACATAATCCTCCAGCAGAACTGTGCCATCAACTTTCCCCGTGCCTGGCCTCTCACGCTGCAGCCGCTCTTCTCATGGGAGATACATGTATGCTGTGAAAATCCAGAAATATTTGCCTCTTGCGAGGCTGTGACACTTCTGACTGAGAACTGCTGCCTTGCCTCTCCAAGAGGGAGCACCTCTGCAGTTCTTGTGCATGCTCGGGATTGTCATTCCCCACACCCCCAAACAGTCCCCGCTGTCATGATTAAGGAGTGAAGAAAAGCATCCCGTTGGCTGCAGCTCTGTCCCGAGCAGGGCTTGCAGCCAGACACACAGAGCAGCTCACAGGCTGATAACCTTATCACAGACAATAACGAGCTGTGGCTCCTGGGCCTCTCTTCTGCCTGTAGCCCAGCAGGTTTCCCACACACTGACTGCTGGCCAGTGACAAGGAGAGATCTCCCACTCCTAATTCAGCACACAGACCAAGGCTCCCCAACACCTTGTCTGCAAGACTCCCACACCCTGCACTTCAGCACTGAACAGACTGACATGCTGCTGAAGGGTAACGAGTGACAATTTGCACATTCACAGCCCACTACAACATGAAATAGTGTCAGTTAAGTTATTTTGCAATGACAGGCAGTCAGAATTACAAAAAATATCACCTAGTTGCATGCAGAAGGAAACACAAGAAAAGCTTTCTGGCCTTTCAGATGCAGGAAGGATCATATTTAAACTGTGTGGCACCAGACTCTTCACCTGGTGCCCCCATGTCTCTCCTTGCTTTGACCAGAGCCAGCAGCTCCAGCACACCCACACCTCTATCTTTTTCCACTCTGATTATGACGTTTTTTCAACTGTGCTGCTCAGAGTGCCTTTCTCGTTGCTGTTTTTGTGGTGTTTCAGTGCCTGGTCCCTATTTCTTGGCTGAGTTCAGTAGGTCATGTTGGGGGTGTCGTGGTCCCAGCCCTCTGAGCCCTCCCCCTGTGCCCACTCCAGGTGCTGTACAGCACTGCAGCAGTGCAGTGCCACCTGCAGCAGTGGCAGGAGGCCAGAGTCACCCTAGAGAAGGCTGTTGTGTGGAGACCTGAGAGAAGAACAGCAATCTTGGACCTGGCCCTTGAGCGGGTGCAGGTAAGACCACTCTGAGTTCCTGGGTATGTGCTTTGGGCTTCAGCAAAGAACTGTGAGATGGGAGTGTGCTGATCCTTGTACATTTGGATGTTCTTGTCTATCCACCTGCTAACCCAGTCCCAGCCTTTTGCTGGTGATGCTCTGCCAGACCAGTGCTAATCGAGGAACTCCATCACCTCCAGGTGCTTCATGGCCCAGAAACACCACAGTGGAGACTTCTGGGGTGACTCGTCAGGCTGTGGAAGTTTCTTCCTGGTCTCTCCTGTTCAGGCACTCAGTTGCCTTGTGCAGTGTTTTAAGTGCAGAACCCCTACAAGTGCAGATCTGGAGAGTCTCCCTTCAGGTGACAGTGGCTGACTCCTTTCAGTCCCTTTGGCCTCAGGAACAGCTGCCTCAGGTGGCAGCTCAGATATTAATGCCAATTTCATGTAGAGCTTAAGGAGGGTGTGAAAGGGTTTCTAGGGCTGCTTCTAAGTAATAGTTTCCTGTTAGACTCCTTTATGATCAGGAAACATTTGCAGATCTCTGATTTAACTCTTCCTGGGCAGTTCATTAGTTTGCTACCTTCATACTTCCTTATTTGCATACTTTTCAAGAGATGATCACTTTGTTTTTAATCTAGTCATCTCTTTAGCATCATATTTGTACTTTACAACAGCGTATTATTTATATTTGCTATTAGCATGCTACTCAGTGGCTGAACAGAGAAAACATTTGAAGTCAAATTAAAAAACTGTCTAGAAAATTGTTCAATAAACCTTCCTGCACTGCCTCCCTTCCCACCCATCCCATGGACATGTTAGCCCTTGACTCCACACTGGGGAGTGGCTGCTGAGCTCTCAGTTTGCATGTGCTTGTTGACCCTGAGTGCCTTTGGCAAGTTCATAGCCGTAATTTTTGCCCCAATGTCTTCCTGGAGCTGCTCTTGCACACCTGGGGAAGCTGGATTTGCTTTTCACTGCTCTGAAGTTTCATTTAATATCAATTGATGATGGCTTTTCCCTTATCTGCTTTCCCTGCCCTAGGACCGCCTGTTTTTAGAGCCCATGCAGGTTCCTCTTGGGGAACTTTTCAGACCACGGAAGAAGGAAGTTGAACAGTTGGATTCCAAAGATTTCCTGGGTAAACCCAAGGTAACAGGCACATAATCTTTAAGATTAACAGCAGCAGATTAAAATCCCACCTCTGCCAACTCCAGAGTGCCGTGCTACTGGCCACTGTGCTGGGGGTGACCCCGGAGCAGGGTGGTCAGTGCTTGCAGCCAGTCCAGACACATGGGACACAGAAGCCAAAATTTGTTAGAATTGCCACCTCTTCTATCAAAAATGCATTTTGGGACTAAAAACCCTTCCCAATTTTGGTCACTTTAAAGTCTGAAAGGGCCAAGCAGGTACTCAGGGAACCCATGGTTCCCCTCTTGCTGACAATGATGTTTTGAAGACGAGCACATTTTTCCAGCTCAGTCCTGCATTCCCAGTGTGACAGGTGGGCACTTGGGAGACAAATGCTTTGTCACATCCCTTAACACAAGCCAGCAGAAAATTTCTCTGATCCCTTCTGTGACCAGTGCAGTCAGTAGAAGCGTCACAGGCCAAAGAGCTCTAACAGGAAGCAAGAAAAGGGAAAGTAATTCATTCAATGTGCTTTTAAAGAAAGCTTGAAAAGACTTTAAAAAATGTGGTCTGATTTGGGAATCCAACTCTGCCTTTTCCACTGTGTACATTGCTCTATTAACCTTAGGATGTCAGAAGGAAATGAGTCTGAGTAGATAATCTTGGATGAAGTTTGGGAGTCTCTTCATCCAGCCTGGACTCACTCGTTACTTTGTCCTCCAACAGGTGATCTCGTCCATCATTCCCAATGATGAGTACATTGGCTTTGAGCCTCTCAGGCCTCAGGTGAGCAGGACATAGCTGTGAAAGGAGGAATGGAGCTGTCATGGAGCTCCAGGCAGGGGCTCAGTCCCTAACACATCAGGGGAAGAGTGTATTGTTGAAAGAACCAGCGCACTGTCAGCCTGGCTCCATGGGGATGTTCAGAGCCAAGCAGTGGGCTCAGTACTAGCTGGAAGGGACTCAGTGATGGGAGTCTCCAGCCCCTTGAAGATACATTTTTGACTCTTCACCAGCAGTGGAGACTTTACTGGGCTCAACATGCCTTTGCCCAGCACTTCATTAAATCTGTGAGCATGAGCTCAGAGAGGCTGCTTTGCACTGTGATAAGAGTTCCTCGAACCAAGGGAGGGGGAGGAGATTTTGTTACTTGCTTCCTGATGAGGTAAAGAGGGAGGGGAAGAAACAGAAGGTACGTCCTGCTAAGGTCTGGAGCAGCAGACTTCTGTCTGGGTGGTGTGGAGTGACAAAAGGGGTCAAGAGTAAAGACAAAATACCTCAGTGTGGTGTTCAGAGGGACAGGAGATAAGGTGGCACTGCTGCTGGACGAGGCAGTGTTATAAACAGGTACTGTTGTTTCTCCCACAGAAACAAGGCTTTTATGAACCCAGTGCTGATGCTCTGCGGTGAGTGTTGTCCACCTTGGTCTAACTCTCCTCTCTCTATTTCTGTTCAGAAAGTCATGCTTTGTTCCCTGGTGTCTTTGGGTGAAGACTGAGAGATCCACACCCACTTCTCACCAAGGGTGGGGTGAATGACAAGCATGTGTGGATGTAAAGGACACTGTGGTCCCTGAAATCTTTCATGCAAGAATCTCTGGGCAATTTGCAGGGGTTGATTCAGCAGTCTTGGGAGGCAGGCATGGATCATGCTATGGCTGAGGAATGAAAGAGCAGGTTGTGGGACATGCCCAGGTCTGTGACAGAGGATGCTCAGCTGTCCCATCCTGGTTCCCAGGACAAGGCTTCCAAATACTCCCAGCTCTGCTGTGCTGAGCCAAAATCAGGTTCAAAACCCATGACAGTAATTTGTTTTGGTGATATTGTACCAGCAGTACTTCGGGCCTGAGTTTAATAATTGTTTTGATCTGGAGAATGTTTATCAGTACAATGAAAATGCAGCTACATTTGGGAAATCAGTGTTTTCCAAGCTCCTTTTGTTCACAGTTGGACCAAAGCGTAGCAATGGAAATCATGATTTCCCAACCCCTGAAACTCCTGGCATGTGGCAGTTGGGATTGGTGCAGTGTTCTGGACCAGCACTCCAGGGTTAGTAAGGGTGCTCCCACTCTTTCTCCACAGGGACAGTGAGGCAGGATACCATCGAGTGCTGTCCCAGTATTGCCCCGGGCAGTCGGAGGAGCCGGTGGTGAAGGGCGGCAGTTTGGTGTTTGTGCTGAGCAGGGGAGCAGAGGGCTGGGCCACAGCCATCCACGATGGACAGGTGAGAGAACAGGGGGCTGCACAGCCCAGCCCCCAGCAGAGCCCATGGCCCTCTGAGCACGGCCCTCGGGGTCACCTGCAGCCCTGCAGAGCAGGGGGTGAGTTCAGCAGCTCATTTCCACATACCAGAGATTTCCTGACACTTGGCTCCCACCAGCCTCTGCCATTCACCTCTGCAGTTCCATGTGGGCACCTTTTGGGCTCTCGTGCTCTCCGTCATCCAGTATCCTACTGCTGAATCATGTGGGACATCAGACCTCACCAAGGACCACCAACTAGAGTAGTTTTTGTCACCTGAGAGCTCTAAGGGAGCTGAGGAGATGGGTCATTCTTTACCCTAATGCCTCTGTTAAATTAACTTTGGGGAGGTTTGGGGAGGGTTTCAGCTATGCAGGCAGGTTTTATAAAGGGCTCTAGAGAAGAACTAAGGGATTAAAGCCCAGCAAATCTGACATCTTCCTGCAGCCTGGGGAACTGTAGGGTAAACAGACTGAATAGAAATAGATAAACACAACAACATGAAAAATCTTTTGTTGGCAGAAGCCTTTTCTCACATGTCTGCTTCAGTTCTTTAAAAGAGCCATTGCATACCTGGATTAGGTTCAGCCAGTGAATGTATTACCTGCCTGTCTTTCCAAAACAGTCAAAAGATTCTTCACAAGACTACTGTAAATCAGTGAGGTGTCTGAGCAAGGGACACAGCGTTCTGAGGACTGGTAACAGGTTAAAATACAGAATAAATAGTGGGTATAAATGAACAGGGTTGGTTTTTTTCTTTTTTTTTTTTTCAAAGTAATTATGTACCCACAGTGAATCTGCTGTGACATAAACTTTTAGCAAATTCCTAAGTGCTATAGTAACAGGTGTAGTAATATGGTGCTTCTTAAGCTGACCATGTTCCATGACAGACAATCAAACCATTCAACAGAGCCTGAGGCATCTGCAGCTCAGAGTGAAGAGTCATACAAGTATTTGGATGTGCTGGTTGACCACTCAGTGAAGTGTCAGGTGAAATTCAAAGTCAAGAAAAGTAAAATAATAGACTCTGGACCGAAAAAAAAGCATTGTAAGCAAACAATTACTCACAATGATCAGTTGAAATTAATAGCAGCAATTGTCAGAAGACACAGATATGCTGCTGGACTCGTGTCCCTGGGTGTCCTTGGCTCCAGGACAGATGCTCTGCCTAAGCATCTGTCCTGGGAGCAGGGTCTGTGGATTGGTGAGTGTCTGATGTGTTACAGCCACTCCATCAGCAGTGGGAAAGGTGCAAAAGGACCCTTGGATTTTGTTCAGCAGTGTCTGAGCACGAGGCACATGGGGGGCTGTGTGTCACCCAGGCCCCCCAGGCACATTTGTGTGGCTGTAGGGGGACAGGCAGTGACAGGGACTGGGGGGGTTGGGGCTGTGGCTGCCACAGCAGCAGCTCCTGTTTCACTTTGCTCTGCTCTGTGTCCCACAGAAGCTGCACATCCCAAGCTCTCTCCTGGAGCCTGTCTCAAGGATGGATAAATGGGTGAGCTGGCAACCTTGCAGTAGGGGTGAGGGGGGGGGACCAAGAGATGCATTTGGGACATTTATTTGTAAGATAATTACAGGACAGAAAAACTGTGTAAGAGAAACGTAGGGTGTGAAGCACTGAGACCCTTGACTGAAGACCAAGTTTGCTTAAACAAGAAAAACAGAACAGTCAAGAGCAAGGGACTTTTTTTTTTTTTTTTTTTTAGTGCACTGGATCTCTTTACAGCAAAATCTGTGGGCTTGGACATGTAGCCAAGCTTGTATCACAACCTGGTCTAGGTGTTGTTCTCCCTTACCTGCCATGGGCTGACAGAACACACAAAAGGAGCTGCCCCAGCTCTCCTGCCCCACTGTAATTAGTTGAGCCACTGGAATAGGCTGAGGAATTTGAGGGCCTGAGGCACAGGTTTATCCAGCCTGCTCCGTAGATGGCTACAGCCACCAGAGGCAGCAGGGAAGAGGGTGATGAGTGCTCACATGTTCCAGTTCACCAGCACAGTGGGAGCAGGTGAATCTCCTGCAGTGGGACAGGAATGCCTTAAGCAAGCCCTGCTTTCTGCCCTGAGATCATGCACCTCACCTTTGACTTTGGAAAACTTCATCTCCCATCTCCACCACAGGCACATCCACACATTATCCCAATTGTTTTCCGTCTGAAGCCAGGGTGGAAAGGTGCGATTCAGACCCCTGTTTCCTGTGAGGGATTTTTGAAGCACGTTGTTGTTCAGATGTAGCTATGGGTTTTTTTACTATTATTTTTTCCTCTCCAAGTGAATCCCTGAGCATAGCACACTCTTGGGCATTTGCTCCATGGATGACTCACTGTGAACCAGCCCAAGCTGGGGAGAGCCCTCAGCACAGTGTGAGCAGCCTCCCCATGCTCCAGCACCAACCCAGGCAGGGCCAGGGGGCCAAGGAAGTGTCCCACAAACCTCTCCTCACTCCTGCTGCCCACAAGAGCCTGAGTGATCCACATCATCCCACCATTTAGTGAACTGGTCTCCCTGGGGTTACACCCACAAATTGTAACTGGCTGCAGCCATCACGCATCAGCCTTGTCCAGGCTCCAGTGTCTTCTCACTCCTCTCTGGTGTTGTTCTGTTGCAGAAGATCAGCAACGGGATCCCCCTTCCTCCTGCCCAGGTGCCTCCCAGCCGCCTGCATGTGAAGCAGAAGCCAGGTAGTCCCTGGACCACCTCAGTGGGTGAAACTGTGCCCAAACCCACCCTTCAGGGGGTCGTGGGGAGGCTGAGGATCCCCTGTCTGTGTGTTGAAGCTTCCAGCAGCCTCTGCTGACTGCAGGGCTGTTCCTCTGCTCTTGTTCTGTTCTGCAGAGCCTCCTGGGGGAGAAAATGCCTTTGCCAGTGATGCTGGTGCCCAGATGGACTCCAAGGTGAGGTGTTCCACCAGCTGAAGCTGGTACAGCCTCAAGACACTACGGCTGCAAAAAGGGCAAGATTCCTGCCCAGACCCTCCAAAATTCCTGAGCTGCTCCAAAATCATGGAAAAAATGTCCTTCCTCTGACCTCTTTCTCATTCGAAAGAGAGGCTCCCATGTGGTCTTTGCTCCTCCACTCCCAGGTTTGTGACCATCCTACTTTGTGAGGCAGTCCAGGGCTGAGGTTTACAAGGCACCGACCTGTTGCCACCCTCCAAGGTGCTAAGAGCCCCAGACACATTGCTGTTGTCATACACACTCTTTGCAAGGGAGAGCTGTCTTTGAACTCCCTGCTGTCTCTTCCCCCTTCTGCCGTGTGCCATTCTCTGTCCCTGTCAGTCTGGGTACCACAGTTCATTCATATTTGCATTCTGGGATGAGGCACCTCCATGTCATTGCCAACTTCTGTGTGTGATGGCCCTGCAATCGCTCCTCTGTCCACCTGGGGGCAGAACCTCTGTCCCCCAGCTGCAGGTCAGCTCTGCCACCCCTCTTTGAAGGACATTTGGAGTAGCTTTGTCAGCTGTACTTCAGCCAGAAGGCAGCACAAAGTGGGAATGTGGCTGCTTCTCTCCAGCTGACTGGAGGAATTGGGATCCTACTCGTATAATTTTTGGGTTGGGAGATACCTGTGCAATCAGACCCAGAAACAGGTTTCCTGAGTCATTGGAGGAACATTTGATTCCAGGCTTTGAATCCATAGTTACCCCTCTGAAATTCAGATCTGCCTTTTGATGATGCTCTACCATGACATGGCAGCACAGAGACGAGAGGTTGTGTCTGTGTCACCTCTTGGATATGAGAGCCGACATAGTCAGTCGAGGTTCTTCTTAGTCCATGGACTTCAGTCAGTCCAGGCTCTTCCAGAGGGTGGTTGGTCACTGAACAGGCTCCCCACGGCAGTGGCCATGGCCCCAAGAGGGACAGGGTGGGACTGTTGGGGTGTCTGCAGGGCCAGGGGTTGGACTGGATAATCCTTGGGGGTCCCTCCCAGCTCAGGACATTCTGTGATTCTGCAGTCTGACTGACCAGCCTGACTACAGTGCCACATCTCTCAGCAGATCCCCCAGAGCCACGGAGAGGCCTCCCCGGGCTCAGCCAGGCCGGTGGTGCTGCGGGCATGCTGCGAGTGCTCGGTGGTGCTGCGGGCGGGCCAGGCACCGGCCCTGCCGGCCCT
>NW_021940039.1:10943463-10950694 GCF_001715985.3 Manacus vitellinus | reverse complement strand
ATGGGGGGTGAGAGATGGGGCAGCAGGCACAGCGGGGCACCCTGAGGTATGGGGGGTGTGAGACAGAGATGGGGCAGCAGGCACCCATCCCCCTGAGGACACAGCCACGCTGTGTCTGGTCTCCCGGGGACATTTATCCAGGGCTGAGGCATTCCAGCAGGGATCCAGCAAAGGTGTGAGCACAGTCTGCCTTGCACACAAACCTTACCATGGCTCTTGCTCCATGGAGGATAACACACTGTTCCTACTGTAAGCCCCCTTCCAGGACATAAAGGGGCTCCAAGAGAGCTGGAAGGGGACTTTGGACAAGGGCCTCGATGGACAGGACAGGGGGGAATGGCCTTAAGATGAAGGAGGGCAGGGTTAGATTAGATATTAGGAATAAATTCTTTACTATAAGGGTGGTGAGGTCCTGGCACAGGTTGCCCAGAAAAGTTGTGAACTCCTCAGCCCTGGAAGTGTCCAAGGCCAGGTTGGATGGGGCTTGGAGCAACCTGGGATAGTGAAAGATTCCCTGCCCATGGCAGGGGGGTTGGAAGTGAATGGTCCTTAAGGTCCCTTCCAACCCAAACCATTCTATGACTCTGTGATATATGGGCTTTGTACGCCCAAAAGGATCTTTCCCAGAAAACAGTACATGTCAAGAGAAAGGGGGGACAGAAGGAAAAACTGTGTAGATGCAGTTGCTGTATATTGGATTTTCTCCTGCTCGGCTCAGCCTTTGCAGTAACTTGGATCAGTGCAGAGCAATCTGGGAGTCAGGTCCTGGGGTGAAATCTCCCTGACTGTGACACCCCTGGGACACAGTCAGTGGAGCCAGGAGAGTTTAGGATCTTGCCCTCAAGTCAGTGTGTGAGGAGGTGACAGTGTCACTCCCCACAGTGTCATTTCTGCTGAGCATGTGGGGTGGCCCCATGTCACTGTGCAAGGTGATAAGCTCAGAGCTGGCCTGCAAAGGGGACTGTGAAGGCTGAGGGTGGCAGAGGGCTGGGCTTTTCTCAAAGGCTGGATTTAAATGAGATGATTTGTGCCGCATTAACAAACTCTTGCAGCTACAGGCACCCGGATGGCACGGAGCTGGGGACAGTCTTGGGAGAGGAGGATCTGGGGAGGATGTGGCAGCAGCTGACAGATGGCAGGGTGACACTCTACTGCCAGGTACAGGGGCTGTGACAAGTGTCTCTGCTGTGCTGGGCTCCAGTCTCTGCTTTGCCTTGCAATCTCCATGCTGGCTTTTCCTGCAGGACTCAGACTCCCACTCGGGCAGACCTGTTCTGTACCGGATGCTGGCTCAACACTCTTACCTGGCACAGGGACCAGGAGACCTGGAGTTCAGCAAGGGAGATGTGCTGGATATCCTTTCTGAAGGTAGCTCTCCAGTCCTGCTGCAGGTTGTCCTGGGACAGGCTTTTGGAGTCTGCTGCAGGGAGGGACTGGGAATACAGGGCCTCTCCCATATTGTCTCAGGCTCATACTCTCAGGAGTGACAGGCTTGCACTGGGTTTTGTCCAGAGTTAAATTCCAGCCATGAAAACTCTCAGTAACCCCACTTGTATGGGCCAGGACTCATCCTACTCCTTTGTGTTTTCCCAGTGAACGAGGACTGGCTGGAAGGATGCTGCAATGGCAAGACTGGCATCTTCCCCAAATGCTTTGCCACCCAGACCAGCTGTGGTGCTGCCTTCCTATAGCAAACAGGAGCCTTTTCCTGCTCAACTGCACTCCCAGGAATGGGAAACACCAATCCCAGCTCATTCAGGCCCCAGCCAGCCAGGGGCTCTGCTGAACCTGGATAAGGGATATCTCCTGCTCCCAGATCCCATGGGGTCAGTTCCAGCAGTCTGACAGCATTTCCTACAGCCTGTCCCCAGACCTTGTGCTTACACTGCCAAAGATGTGCCTGTGCAGAGCAGAGAGAGGGATCTGCTGTTTGGCTGTGGGAGTTGTCCATGTGGCAGCTCAGACCTCTGGGCTGGGAAGATGTTCCTCTGGGTGGGAAGAGGTTCCTCTGGGTGAAGGTCTTCATCCCCTCTCCCCTGTTGCTCACATTCGGGCTGGGAAAGCTGAGCCTCACTCTAACAAAGCCAAGGATGGCTGCCTGGGAGCAGGAGGCAGAGCCCTGTTCCCCGGGCTCTCGTGTCACACAACCTTATCTCCACCAGCAGAGATGCAGCAGAGACGCTGCTCCTTCAGAAGGCTTTTGGGACCAGTTTGCAGAGGGGTTAATGGGATAACACCGTGGGTTAGGATCACCATGCTTCCACCTTGTGATCTGACCATTCTTCAGCCCAGATGCCTTTGATTCTTTCCTTAAGCCCCAAGTCCAAGGTGGGGTGTTGCAGCACAGAGGAGAGGGAATTGCAGAAGCCTGCACTGCTCAGAGCAGTTCCAGGCTATGGGAGAGCCCTGGAGGCACTGGGGAGAGGGCTGGGAAGTGCAGCACTGACTGGTGCTGCAGGGACTGAAAGGGCTGCTGAGTTCCTGCAGCTGAGCTGGGCTGGGCTTTGCTGATCTAAATAAAACACTCAAGTGTCTGGAGCTGGAACCCTTTCTGGATTTGGAGTTTGACAAAGCTGGGCTGTGTAACTTGAATATAAAATAAACCCTGAGCCAGAGTTGGCAACTCTTAAATCAACTTCCACTTGTGATTTTCTGCTGAGATAGGCCAGTAAATACTTTTAAATACAGCTGACAGTGTCTTTGGAGATGATCATCTGTCACATACTACAAAAATATTGCACATCTTGCACAGGGCAGGATACAGATGATGTCATCCCTCTCCTCAGAGTTAGATGCCCACCATGGCTCTCCATCTCTTGCCTCCCAGGGCTGTTAAGAGAGCAGCCCAGCAGGACTGGCAGTGCCAAGGAAACTGTGCTAGGCTGGGCAATGACATTCATATTTGAAAAACAAAACAGATTTTATTTCTAGTTTGAATTCATCTGGCTTCATCCAGCCACCAAGTCTCAGTCAGCTTTTGGCAGTCAGATTAAAGGAGTCTTTTCCTCTTGGAGGTTCAGAGAGATCAAGACAACTTTGTAATCTTACACATTCACAGAGATGACCCAGTCAGATCTCCGGAGCAATGGAGATGGGTCTAATGCCCTCATTCTTCTCCTCCTTCCACCTCTTCTGCACCACTTCCTTGCCTGGGTTAGTGGGCAGGATGCCTGGAGTCAGGAGGCTGGGAGCTACTTGGTTTTCCAGAAACACAGGAGGAAAGCAGCCACCAGGCCTGTCACAAGGGCCAACACGATGAAGGAGACAGCCCCTGCCCACAGCCCAGGCTGGTGGCCCTTGACGAGTTCCAGAGGCTCTGCAGGGATCATGTTGGTGAAGTTCAGCATGAAGCCCAGTGTCCAGCCGATGTCTGTGTGTGCTGCCTGCAGGGACAGAGCAGAGGGGACCACCCTAAAGTACCTGTCCCAGGCACCAGTAGCTTTGGTGCAGGGGACTGGCAGGCATCTCTCCTGGGGGCTGCCCCAGCTGCCATTGCACGGGTGGCCCTGCCCTTGGTGAACCTGATCCTGCCAGCAGCTTTCCTGTCCCCCCTTCCCCAGTGATAAGGGGCAGCTGAACATGGATGATGGCTCTGATCCAGCTGTGCCTCTGTGACCTGCACAGGATTTTGGATCTGAGCTATCCTCCTTCCCCATAATCCTCCTGATCTGGCCATAGTATTGTTAAGGTTGGAAAAGACCTTTAAGGTCATTGAGTCCAACCATCGACCCAGCACCACCACCACGTTCACCACTAAGCCATGACCCCAAGAGCTACATCACAAGTTTTTTTAACACTTCCAGGGATGGTGACTCCACCACTGCCCTGGGCAGCTGTGCTAATGCCTGACCACCCTTTCTGTGAAAAAAAATTCCCAAAAGCTAACATAAGCCTCCCCTGGCACAACCTGAGGCTGTTTTCTCTCATCCTGGAAATATCGTGGCCTGGCCATACTCTGGTTCAAATGGGTCATCGGCCACCATCACCTCTGTGATGAGAACATCAGAGACCAAAGTGGGCAAATCCTACTCTGCACTTCCCTGATCCCCTTAAAATGAGTTAAGTTCACACCAGAGAAAGTGAGAAAGGAGTGGGGTCAGAGATTTGGGAGCAGTAAGAAAGAATGAAGCTCTGCTGGGATTGCTGGGGAGGGGCCATGAAACGGACACATTTCTGGCACAGGAGACTCCAGAGATGCTGCTCTTGGACATGCCCAGGGCAAGGCTGAGGCTGTGGCTGCCCACAGGTGTGTTTACCTGCTGGCTGAAGTGGATGTTGCTCCAGGTGTGCTCATTGAACTTGAAGCCATCGAGCAGCAGCGTCAGGATGTAAATGGCTGCGGAGCAGTACGTGTGCAGGTACTTCTTGTCCTGCGGGAAGGTCCGCTCCAGCTGTGGGGCACAGGGCAACAGGGAATGAAACACATGCTCAGAAACACTCCCTAGCCCTGGGAACAGCGGGACATGTGTTCCCTGGGGACAGATTTGGGATAGGAAAAGCACAGGGCTCCTGGCTGCCCTGCACAGGGCTCTCACCTCTGACCAGTTCCTCTTGCAGAAGGCCAGGATTGTGGTGTTGACATCATTCAGAGACTGCTGGCTGGTCAGGTTCAGGAAGTGAAAGGTGTAGTAGAACCCAGCAAAGGCCTGGGGGATAAGGGAAGCTGGTAAAAACCACATCTCCTTCATCACCCAGGGGCCCCTCTTGCCTATGGACAGAGTTCCATGTAATTCCCAGGTTTCTGCATCCAGCACCCACTTGATGGTCGACCAGAAAGTCTTGGAGCTGGCTGACAAGCCATGGAGCTGGTGCTTGCATTCTGAGCTAGCTCAGTTTTCTTCCCTTGGACAAGGCCTTCCCATTTCCCTCAGGAGGCAAAAGCCATCTACTGGTATAGGAGCAAAGGTTTGCAGATGGGACCAGCTCTGGGGTCGCCTCTGTCCCCACCCATTCCCACAACCGGTGGCAGAGGAGGCTCCCACCCTCTCTCTACCCCCTTCCCCTCCAAACACAGGGACGGAGGCTCCTTACAAAGAACTGTCCCCGCACGGGGGGCTGGTACACCCCGTTGAACCCGCACGGCCTCTGGGCCCCGCAGCTGAAGTTGAAGAGTTTCTGCACGGCCGTGATGCACCTGGCTGGGTCCCCTGTGCCCGTCACCGTCAGCACCTGGGCAGGGCTGGCTGTGCTGGGGGCACGCACACACGGGCTGTCGTAGAGCTCTGCCACGGTGACATTCTCCTGGTACCCCATGGGGTAGCAGGGGTGTGAGATCTGGGCAGTCACGCTGTCCTGGAGAGAGAGGGAGCCATCAGTGGGGCTTGGCGTGGGATGCCAGGGAGACCCCACCCGCAGCCCAGCCCAAAAAGCAGCACCTAGACCCCAGGAGGATCTGAGGAGAAGCAGGATCCCTCCTGTGCACGACTAACCTGCCCACGGCTCTCCCTGTCCCCCCACCACTGAGCCGTGCCGGGGGGACGATGGCACTGCCACCCCCAGCAGTGGCACCTGCTCCCCAGGGCAGTGCTGGTGCTCTGCCCGCACGGAGAGCTTGGTGCTCTGGGCACTCGCTCCGTCCCCACTGCACCCTGCAGGCCCTGGCCCAGGGAGGACCAAGGATGGATCTCGACTCTGTGCTTCCTGAGCATCCCTGCCTCCCAGGGCACTGAGCGCTCGGGCCCAGGGCAGGCAGGAGGACACTGCACAGTGCTGGAGCAGCGTGGGGACTGTGTTGGGAATCCTCTCTCGGGCACAAATTGAGCAAGGGGGAGAGAATATGGACAGGGAAAACCTACGGATACAGCTGGGCTTGGGAAATGACAAAAAATGCTATTACACATCCAGATCTGGGGAGAAGGGAGCCCTGGCGGGGAACCACCCCATCTTCCACCCAAAGGAAGGAATTCTTTGCTTCCATAGATAAAATCTCAAGCTCTCCCAGTTCCCTAACACTTTATCCACAGGCATGCCCAGCGTTCCTGGGAGACACCTTTCGTGGCAGTGGGGGATGGCTGAGCACATCCTGAGGCCCCAGGCTGTGGTACCTGGTGCAGAGCTGCCAGCAGCATCTTCAGGGCCTGTGTCTGCCCGTAGCACAGGTAGCTGTGGCTGTAGAGAGAGTAGTTGGTGCCGTACAGGCGGAAGAAGACCGAGGTGTTCCTGTCCTCCACGGGCACTCCGGGCTGGAAGGTTATTTGTGTCGAGGCACCTCCAAGGTCCAGAGCTCCCAGAACCTCGGTGTCCTCTGGATGTTCCCATTTCTCTGCAAAGGAAAACTGGCCCAAGAGACAGCACGTGTTAGTCTGAACGGGAGGGACTCCCAGTCCCTGGGAAAACCCTCATGGCTTTTGGGCTCAGAAGCCCCAGAGGGACCTTCCATGTCCTGTCTCCCTGTTTTACCCCCCCTGCCCACATCCTCCTCAACCCACAGAAACTTCCAGGGAGCTCTGAGATCTGGCCCCTTGTTTCTGGGAACCAGAGACTTCGAGAAGGCAAAAAGGAACACTTTCATCTGGAACCTGGTACCGCTGCACCCCTGTGGTACCAAAATCCACCCCTGTGTCAGCGGAGAGCACAGGGCTGGGCTGAGCTGGACACAAAGATTCTGTTCATCACGTCACTGGGGTTGGATCTGCAGCCCACGACCACAGGTGAGATTTATGGGGGGACCAGTGCCCTAAAACTACATCCTTCTCTCCTCTGGAACAAAGAACCCTGGCTGTCACTGGGACAGGGATATTTTCAGTGCTCAGCCCTCCCCTCCCTCTCCCCCAGCTCACACCTTGACGAGTGTCTCCAGCAGGTAGTTGACGGTGATCCAGCCGAAGGAGCCCTCCTCTGTGCCCGTCAGGATCCGAGCTCCACGGAAGTCCACAGGGTACTCCCCAATCACCTTGGCCACCTCGGCAAAGACCTGCTCGGCCTTGGTGCCGTTCTGCTCCCTGACAGGGAAGGGATGAACACGGCTGGGGCACGAGGCCTCAGCTGGGAGCTGTGGGAGCTGGGCTGGCAGCGAGAGGCTGCCGTGCCCTGCCAGGGAGCGGGGCTGCCCAGAGGCAGGCACATCCCCCAGCACTGCCCTGTCTGTGCTGGCTCCTGTGAGCCCCAAATCCCTCACCCGGGCCAYCGGGAATCTCCCTACCAACGCTGCCTGCGGGCTCTGCCGCAGCACTGGGAAGGTCAGTGCCCGTCGGGCACAGGGGCTTCATCCCCCTCTGGGGCTGCAGTGGGC
>NW_021940039.1:10938241-10942493 GCF_001715985.3 Manacus vitellinus | reverse complement strand
CTCGGCATGGTCCTGCCGTGGGCAATGACAGGCTCCGGGGTGCAAATATCACTATTTACCTTCCCGGGAGCTTTGCACACAACTGCTGCCATTAGCCCATGCACCCCTCTGTTACACTTTGCCCTCGGCCAGACCTTTGCAGTTAACCAGTAACTGCCACCACCACTGAGAGGGACAGGAGGTTGGGGTGAGCCCTGAACCCTCTCATCCCCTGCCCAGACACCTCTGCCCTGGCCTGGTGGCCTTTGCCAGCCCCAGCCCAGCTTCATCTACCATTTATCTGACCCCCACATCCCCCCTCTATCCTGGTCCTTTCCTCCGGAGACATTTGTCCTTGTGCCAAAGCCTGACAGCACCTTTGCAATAGGAATAGACACCCTTGCGGGGGTTCAAAAATGCCCAATAAATAAATATACCATTTACCACACCTGATGTGAACCAGCTTTGGCATGTGGAACAGCCACCCTGGCAAGCACCGGAGCTGGGCAGCCACAACGTCCCCCAGGTGAGCTGGGCAGGGAGAGGGACAGGCACATCCCAGCACACTCACCTTCCACGGTGCAAACATCCACCTGGGACACGATGCCGGTGCCGTTCTCCTTGTCCGCGGGCCACCGGTAGGTGTAGAGGGACGTGTGTGTGGAGCCGGCGTCAAACACCAGCCCGTACTGGGGGCACAGAGGGGACACGGGGTCAAGGGGTGCAAACCAGCATCACCATCAGCATCACCCGCGCAGAGAGACTGAAGCTCCAGGAGAGCCAGCAGAGCTGCTGGCGAGCAGGGGGACCTCGAGTGGCCAAGCCAAGACTTTCACCAGGACAGAGAAATTCTGGTGATATTGCAGTCACCAGTCATTGTCACCAGGGGACAATGATCCACCCCAAGCCCTTGGAGCAGGCAGTGCTTTGTGATGAAAAGGCTTTATGTGCTGTAGGGCCACTCACAGTGATCAAACTCAGCCAGACCCTCCCAGCCTGTGTGGGGCTTTGCCCCACACCAGTGACAAACAGCACAGTCTGCCTGAAACCTGGGCAAAGTCTGATACCCAATGGGAGCCAGCACCCAAGGGAGAGCGGGTGGCTGGGCTCCTCCCAAGGACCCACCTTGGTGCTGGGGGGAAGAAACACATCCTTCACATTCACGACGCTCAGAACGAGGGCGATGATGCTGCAGACACAGGTGGCTGCCAGGAGACCTGCAACAGCCTTGGCTTTGGTGTCCATTCCTCCTCCAACCTGCAAGGATAGCCCCAGCCCCCAGCTCACACCTCAGCATTTGCAAAGGCAGTTTTGAAATGCAAATCCCATGGACGGATATGGGACCTGTCAAGATGGGCCTTTCCAATTCCCCAACAATGAAGCCATTCTGTGGTGCACAGCTGCTCTTATCATGGAATCATAAAATACATGTGTCAGAAGGAACATTTAAAACCCATCTAGTCCAAACTCCCTGCCATGGGCAGGGACACCTTCCACTAGCCCAGGTTGCTCCAAGCCCTGTCCAACCTGGCCTTGGACACTTCCAGGGATGGGGCAGTCACAGCTTCTCTGGGCAACCTGTGCCAGGGCCTCCCCACCCTTATTGCAAATAAATCTTTTAGATTAAAACCATCACCCCTTGTCCTATCACTAGAGGTTTCTCTAAAAGGTTTATCCCTGTCTTTCTTATAAATACCCTTTAAGCACTGAAAAGCCACAATAAGCTCTCCCTGGAGCCTTCTCTTCTCCAGGCTGAACACCCCCAGCTCTCTCAGCCTGTCTCCACAGCAGAGGTGCTCCAGCCCTCAGAGCATCTCCGTGGTCTCCTCTGGACCTGCTCCAACAGGGCTCTTGGCAGTCTCAGGGCTGGAATTCCCTGTGCTTCTGAGCATGCCTTCCTCAGAGGATTTTCAGCACATTTTTTTCAGCCCTTCCTTCTCACTTGTAGCCCCTCAGATCCCTCTGTGCCTGGACCCCAGCCCTCTGTCCTGCTCAAACTGCTGGCTGAGTGGCAGATCAGCATCTTCCTTCCCAGTAGGAGCACTGTGGGAAGCATGGCTGTGTCTGGCTGGAGTCCTAGTCTGGAAGGAGGACCATGCCCTGCCAGGTTCCCAGTGTGGCCAGAGCTGCACATCTCCAACACCCACACACTTGGGCCATCAGGTCACACCCACTGTCCAACAGGCCCAGCCTGTCCCTGAGAGGGTCCCCTCTGCTCTAGGCAGGAGAACAGTATCTCCAGCCATGTGTCTCCTGCCTGGTCCAGCTTTTCTCCACTCCTGCTGATGCTACAGCAGGTAAGACACACAGGCACAGCTCTGTGGTGATCCCCAAGCCTTTGCTGGGGGAGCCCCAAGGGCAGGCAGGAGGGCAGAGGCAGGCAGCTCCTGCCAATGTGGGCACACAGCCCACAGCCAGGCTGGCACGGCCACAGCAATGGTCCCTGGGAACAGGAGCAGGGCCTGCACCTCCCACTGGTCTGGCCAGAGGTCAGCTCCAGCAGAACCAGCCCCAAGACACCCATAAGAAGTTGCAGCAGAGAAGCAAAGCCAAAGTGGTTCCCTGTGACAGGCTCAGCACAGGGACAATGACACGTCCACATGCTCAGCACCCCACAGCTGGTCCGGATGGGCTTTTCTAAATGCACAGCTCTCCCTCCTGCCCTGCCCTGCCCCATGCCATGAGCTGCACAGGCAGGATGCCTGCCGGGAGCCAGGCTTTCCTGTCTTCGCACTCTGGCTGAACAGTGGGTGTCCTGAGAGTCCTGGGCACAATCACACCAGTGCTTTGGGTGGAACCTGGAGCTGTCAGTTGGCTACACAATTCTCCTGTGAGCGTATAAAACCTCTGATAAATATCCCTGTCTTTTTCCCAGGTCAGCAGAAAGGTAAGCTCAAAGGAGATGCTGATTCCTGTTTTGGAGTCAGTATCTCCAGTGATGAACAAGAGTGACCAATCTCCTGTGTGGCATGAGATGTACAACAATGAACAGCAGCCTCATGGGACATGGGACTACTGAAATCCCTTTTTGGACCTTATCCTACAGCCAGGAGCCCTTCCCTCAACAATAGCAATGTCCAGAAGAGATTATATGGAAGCAGCTGATGAACCCCTATCATAGAAACAGGGAAACATTAAGGTTGGAAAAGAACTCTTTGAGTCATCGAAGTTGTTATTGATTCGAAGTCATAGAGTCAAATCATTAACTCAGCCCCACCATGATCACCACTAAACCATCTGTCACATCTCCAGTCCTATCAGCCCTGCTAGAGTGTGCCCAGATATAACTGTGCTGTTGGAATGTGATTCATCTGCTCCAGGTAACAAACAAAGCAATAGCAAAAGTTCCCAGCCCAGCCCATATCCTGGAAAATTCTGTCCCAGGCACTGTGCGATGGAATTGGTGATAAACTGCATCATCTTGCACACGGGAGTGGTGGGAAATGGACTCCCCCTGCTCTGGTAGGGACTAATTCCCATTTTGACTGGGCAGCAGGCAACATCCAAAAGCAGCACAGAGCCGGCTCTCCCAGGGGCGAGAGCGGGGCATGGAGAGGGAGCCCAGCGAGAGGCGTATGAGAAGCTGATTGATCTGCCCAGCCTTTCCGTGGCACCCCAAGGCTGGCCAGCTCTGACACCTGCTCCCACCCCTGCAGGCTCAGTGAGCAGCAGGGATGGGAAGGTGGTGGCGACGCCTCCAGAGCTGCAGACAAGACACGATGCTGTGCAGTGCCTGTCTACTTCCACGTGGGGAAAGCTCCCAGCTGTGCCCAGCACCTGGGCCAGGGCTGCACTTGTATATGTACGACAGAGGGCTTGACAAACACCCGTGGGACATCCCTCGTCTGCAGCGCCCCTCGTGCACAGGGAACAGGGCCTCAGCATTTGGGAGGGAAGGCTCAGAGACGCTGCTGGATCTAAACCTCCTGTTGCTCAGGAAAACGAGGAGCTGACTTCTCCACCGGGCACGGTTCAGATTTGAAAGGCAAGAGGGCTCTGAAGGTTCTAAGAGGGTGGATGTGGATGCCGGGAGCATCTTTGCCAGGCAGAGCGGTCCCCTGCCTCCCGCCTCCCACCAGCGCTGGGGCTCGGCAGTGCCCTCCGTGCCCTGCCCGTGTCCTCTCCATGCCCCTCTGCCCCCCGCACCTGGGCACCACGAGTGGCCTCCCCAGCCCTCTCCTCCTGTCCCTCCAGCCCACGGAGCATGTTTCCCCTCGTACCGGCCCCCCAGGGCCCGCTCCCAGCCCAGCTCCATCGCGGGGCACCAGCCCTC
>NW_021940039.1:10935303-10936832 GCF_001715985.3 Manacus vitellinus | reverse complement strand
CCGCCTCGTGTCCCAGGGGGTCACTCAGGTCACTCAGGGGGTGGGGGATCCCGAGCTGCTGGCAGAACGGGACCCCAGGAAGGGCTCGAGGTTCGGGGCAGGGGCAAGCGGGTTTGGACTGCCCTGGCAAAGTCCCTCTCTCTCCGCACACCCTCCCAAAGACCATCCCTCCCGCAGACTCTCCCAAAGACCAAAGACCATAGACCATCCATTCCCACAGACCCTTCCAAAGATCCTCCCTCCCGCAGACCCTCCCAGAGACGATCCCGGCCCACAGACCCTCCTCCCAAAGACCATTCCACCCTGCAAACCCTCCGCCTAAAGACCCTCCCTCCCCGCAGACCCTCCCAAAGACCATCCCTGCCCACAGACCCTACTCCTAAAGACCCTCCCTCCCCGCAGACCCTCCTCCCAAAGCCATCCCTGCCCACAGACCCTACTCCTAAAGACCCTCCCTCCCCGCAGACCCTCCTCCCAAAGCCATCCCTGCCCACAGTCCCGCCCTGTAGACCCTCCTCCTAAAGACTCCGCCTCCTCGCAAACCGTCCCCCCAAAGGCCATGCCCCCAAATGATCCCTCCCAGATCCAGCTCTCCCCAACGACCCCCCGAAATCCATCGCTTCCCACAGACCCTCCCAAAGACCATCCCTCCCCAATGAGCCTCCTAAAGATCATCCCTCCCCAGAGACCCTCCCAAAGGCCGTCCCTCCCCCCAGATCCTCCCGAAGACCCTCCCAAAGACCCTCCTTCCCCCACAGACCATCGATGCCGACGCGCCTGCTCAGGGCGGTGGGCTGGAGCTCGGCGGCCCTGCTGGGACTGCTGGGGGTGGCCGTCTTCCTCCTGGTCCTGACCCCGGCAAAGGATGCTGCCCTTCCTATGAGGAACAAAGTAGGTGCCCAATGGGACCTGGGGAAGGCTGGGAGTGACTACCAGCCCCTTTCCACCTCTCATTCTTCCATCAGCTCTGCCTTCCTCTCCACTTGCAACTAGCTGTAACTAGCCCAGCTTTTCAGGGCTTAACCTCATCAAGGTGGGCACTGGGCTGATCACCCCCGAACTGTGGTGCTGCCTCCTTGCTAAGGATGGGAAAGAAGCACAGCCCTCTCCCCGTGACTGCACTCTTTTCCCTGCTTTCAGACGTTCAGTTTACCTGTTGGGTTTACACCTCTCTCCCCTGCTACTTTCTGCTGCCAGTCTGCTAAAAAATGTCAGGTTTTGTGAGATTTGCCAAAGGCCTGGGAGCAGCCTGAGCCTTTTGGGACATGCCCGGATGCCTCCCTGCCCTGCAAATCCCCCAGCTGACCTGCGTGTCCTTCCTTCCTGAGCAGTAACTCGCTGGAATGGCGAAACCGGGGATGTTAGAGGTGGAGCAGGGCAGCTGTAGGGAGGTTGGACGTGCAAACCTCCGCTGCTCACATTCAGCTCTCAGAAACCCCCATGACACTTGGTGCAGCCCCGGCAGAGATGTGACCCCATGTCCCCTCTGTGCCCCCAGTACGGGCTGGTGTTTGACGCCGGCTCCACAC
>NW_021940039.1:10909224-10933779 GCF_001715985.3 Manacus vitellinus | reverse complement strand
CAGAGCATCCCTGTCTGCGGTGCCACGGGGTGTCCAGGACAGCCGCTGGCCGTGCCCAGGGGATGCCCCCAGCCCACTGCAGCCCCAGAGGGGGATGAAGCCCCTGTGCCCGACGGGCACTGACCTTCCCAGTGCTGCGGCAGAGCCCGCAGGCAGCGTTGGTAGGGAGATTCCCGATGGCCCGGGTGAGGGATTTGGGGCTCACAGGAGCCAGCACAGACAGGGCAGTGCTGGGGGATGTGCCTGCCTCTGGGCAGCCCCGCTCCCTGGCAGGGCACGGCAGCCTCTCGCTGCCAGCCCAGCTCCCACAGCTCCCAGCTGAGGCCTCGTGCCCCAGCCGTGTTCATCCCTTCCCTGTCAGGGAGCAGAACGGCACCAAGGCCGAGCAGGTCTTTGCCGAGGTGGCCAAGGTGATTGGGGAGTACCCTGTGGACTTCCGTGGAGCTCGGATCCTGACGGGCACAGAGGAGGGCTCCTTCGGCTGGATCACCGTCAACTACCTGCTGGAGACACTCGTCAAGGTGTGAGCTGGGGGAGAGGGAGGGGAGGGCTGAGCGCTGAAAATATCCCTGTCCCAGTGACAGCCAGGGTTCTTTGTTCCAGAGGAGAGAAGGATGTAGTTTTAGGGCACTGGTCCCCCCATAAATCTCACCTGTGGTCGTGGGCTGCAGATCCAACCCGAGTGACGCGATGAACAGAATCTTTGTGTCCAGCTCAGCCCAGCCCTGTGCTCTCCGCTGACACAGGGGTGGATTTTGGTACCACAGGGGTGCAGCGGTACCAGGTTCCAGATGAAAGTGTTCCTTTTTCCCTCCTCAAAGTCCCTGGTTCCCAGAAACAAGGGGCCAGATCTCAGAGCTCCCTGGAAGTTTCTGTGGGTTGAGGAGGATGTGGGCCGGGGGGGTAAAACAGGGAGACAGGACATGGAAGGTCCCTCTGGGGCTTCTGAGCCCAAAAGCCATGAGGGTTTTCCCAGGGACTGGGAGTCCCTCCCGTTCAGACTAACACGTGCTGTCTCTTGGGCCAGTTTTCCTTTGCAGAGAAATGGGAACATCCAGAGGACACCGAGGTTCTGGGAGCTCTGGACCTTGGAGGTGCCTCGACACAAATAACCTTCCAGCCCGGAGTGCCCGTGGAGGACAGGAACACCTCGGTCTTCTTCCGCCTGTACGGCACCAACTACTCTCTCTACAGCCACAGCTACCTGTGCTACGGGCAGACACAGGCCCTGAAGATGCTGCTGGCAGCTCTGCACCAGGTACCACAGCCTGGGGCCTCAGGATGTGCTCAGCCATCCCCCACTGCCACGAAAGGTGTCTCCCAGGAACGCTGGGCATGCCTGTGGATAAAGTGTTAGGGAACTGGGAGAGCTTGAGATTTTATCTATGGAACCAAAGAATTCCTTCCTTTGGGTGGAAGATGGGGTGGTTCCCCGCCAGGGCTCCCTTCTCCCCAGATCTGGATGTGTAATAGCATTTTTTGTCATTTCCCAAGCCCAGCTGTATCCGTAGGTTTTCCCTGTCCATATTCTCTCCCCCTTGCTCAATTTGTGCCCGAGAGAGGATTCCCAACACAGTCCCCACGCTGCTCCAGCACTGTGCAGTGTCCTCCTGCCTGCCCTGGGCCCGAGCGCTCAGTGCCCTGGGAGGCAGGGATGCTCAGGAAGCACAGAGTCGAGATCCATCCTTGGTCCTCCCTGGGCCAGGGCCTGCAGGGTGCAGTGGGGACGGAGCGAGTGCCCAGAGCACCAAGCTCTCCGTGCGGGCAGAGCACCAGCACTGCCCTGGGGAGCAGGTGCCACTGCTGGGGGTGGCAGTGCCATCGTCCCCCCGGCACGGCTCAGTGGTGGGGGGACAGGGAGAGCCGTGGGCAGGTTAGTCGTGCACAGGAGGGATCCTGCTTCTCCTCAGATCCTCCTGGGGTCTAGGTGCTGCTTTTTGGGCTGGGCTGCGGGTGGGGTCTCCCTGGCATCCCACGCCAAGCCCCACTGATGGCTCCCTCTCTCTCCAGGACAGCGTGACTGCCCAGATCTCACACCCCTGCTACCCCATGGGGTACCAGGAGAATGTCACCGTGGCAGAGCTCTACGACAGCCCGTGTGTGCGTGCCCCCAGCACAGCCAGCCCTGCCCAGGTGCTGACGGTGACGGGCACAGGGGACCCAGCCAGGTGCATCACGGCCGTGCAGAAACTCTTCAACTTCAGCTGCGGGGCCCAGAGGCCGTGCGGGTTCAACGGGGTGTACCAGCCCCCCGTGCGGGGACAGTTCTTTGTAAGGAGCCTCCGTCCCTGCAGGTGGAGGGGGAGTTGGGTTTTGGGCCAGTCTGGATGGTGCCAGTCCTGGGAGCTGGGATGTCCCTGACACATGGAGACACGCAGGGTGCTCACCCTTGTGCCAGGGAGCTCCAGAGCTCTGTGATCCCAGCTGTAATCCCTGTTGTTGTGGGGAACATTCCCAGCTCCCTCTGAGCCACTCAGCTGCCTTATAGGGACCCCTCTGGTGGGGGCCGAGGAGAGTCAGTGGCTCAGGTGCTTCACCAGCCTGTCACCTTTGGTCTCAAACACCTACAGGCCTTTTCCGGGTTTTATCGCGCCTTTCTCTTGCTGAACCTGACAGGAGGGCAGTCCCTGGCCTCGGTCAATGCCACCATCAGGCAGTTCTGCGCCAGGACCTGGGACAAGGTGAGATCATGCCCAGGAAGTGCCACCCCCTGCCTACATTTCTTCTGGGTGCTGGGCAGCCTGAAAGCTCATCCACAGTCCATCCTCTGCTGGGGACAGCTGGGAGGAGCACAGAGGTCTCTGAACCTGGAGAGAGGTGGGAGAGCAGCCTGTAGCCTCCCAGGTCCTCCTTGCTCTCCCAGTCTTTGCTCCCTGCTGCACTGAGGGGCTGTTCCCCAGCGTGGGCACACCGAGCACTGCTCCCTGCTGGCAGCCCACCCCTGTTCTCCTACCTCTGCAGGTGCAGAAGTTGTTCCCCACAACAAGCAGGACCCACCTCCGTGACGCCTGCGCAGTCAACTCCTACATCCTCACCCTTCTCCTGCAAGGCTACAAATTCAACCAGAAAACATGGCTTAACATCCACTTCATCCGACAGGTAGGAGAGTGCCTGGCAGCCCCCAGCTTCCACACTTTAGGCCATGAAATGGCTCATGCCTACCCTGCTGCTGCCCCTGCCCTGACTGGGGACAAGGGATGCCAGGTCTGCACAGCCCCCCTGCCCATACCCAGAGCTACATCAGGCACCTGCTGGTACATCTGGCCTGGCCCCTTATGCTCTCCCCCAGTTTATCT
The DNA here is from genome assembly GCF_001715985.3 of Manacus vitellinus. Taxonomy (NCBI): domain Eukaryota; kingdom Metazoa; phylum Chordata; class Aves; order Passeriformes; family Pipridae; genus Manacus; species Manacus vitellinus. The sequence continues at coordinate 10,930,483 of NW_021940039.1, read as the reverse complement.
CACTAATGGGGCCTCTGCAGCCCAAAGGTGGGCACAGATATGGTGGCTGTGGAGCAGGACCTGGGGGTACAGCAGCAGAGGTCTTCTCTACATCTCCAGCTTGCCTGGTACTTTGCAGCCTTTCACATTCCTCTTCCTCCTCTGTCTGCACAGGTTGCTGATGTAGACGTGGGCTGGACTCTGGGCTACATGCTCAATTTAACCAACATGATTCCCTCGGAGCCTCCTCCAGGAGTCATAGTGCTCCAGAGGAAGAGCTGGATAGCAGTCGCAGTTTTACTGGCCATCATGCTCATCCTCACCTTCTGCCTGCTCACGGTCATGTGCCTCCAGAGGAATTCCTCTGGCTATGAGCGTCTCTAGCGCTGGTTCCAGAGGCTGCTGAGGCCACCAAGTTCCACTGCCACACCTGTGCAAGGAGCTGCTGCCCAGGGAATCACCCCTGTGTGCCCTGGGGCCATGGATATGTTGTGGGGGGCCCCGAGCCCTGTCCTGGAAAGCTGGAACTGGCACATGCTGTAAGACATCCTCCCCGTAGCTGTGTGCTCTCTGGTTTTCCTTTCCCCACCCTGCTGGTTGGAGATGCTCCAGGAGGGAGGGCACGGCCATGCGGAGCAGGGGCTCAGCACTGTGGCATGGGGACCACAGTGATGTGGGGTGGCTTGAGATTGGGGGTCAGGAAGGAGAGAAGGAGGGTCTGGCAGCAGTGGGGCCATCACAGAGCTGGCTACAGCCCGCAGGAGATACCCCGTGTGGGGCAGACGTGTCCTGCCCCATCCCAGCGCGAGGGTCTGCCTGTGGCCGGTGCCAGCCCGAGGGGCCGTGGCTCTGGGGGGGACACTGGCCTGGACTCTGCCCAGGACTGGGAAGCCCTGTGAGGTGGGGGATGGCACAGCCCTCTGCTCTCCTGTGCCAGGTTCCTCCCCTGTCCAGCTGCACCCTGTGCCACACTCATCCTCCCTTTCCAGCACAGGGTGATTTGGGAAGGCTGCTGGGACATGTCAGGGGCAGCTGCCAGGGCCCCCCTTACATTTCTGGGGAGTCCCACTGACAGCCAGTGATGAGTGAGGTGACGCACCCTCCTCTCAGAAGAAAAAGGCCTGTCCTTGTGCCCTGCTGGTCCTCTCCGAGGTCCAGCAGACACCTCAGTGTCTCCAGGGTTGTCTCCCACAGACTAGAGCAGTGTCACCTCTCCCCTGAGTTCCCAGCATCATCACCTGCCTTTACCTGGAAGACGGACGCAATAAAATCATAACAGTTTGGGAGCAAAGGAACAGACATTTTCCCATGTGCTGCCTTTTATGATCTTTATGTGGGTCACAAGAGCTGTGAGGTGTCCGACACTCCACAGGGACACCAAAGGTCAGCGCCTCGCTGTGGGAATGCAAACAACAACATGAGTCATCCACGGGGCAGATAAAAACAAGCAGAACCAAAGGCAGGGGCACAGAATGCTGGTTTAAAGGTAAATCAGCAGGAGAAATGAACCCAACTCAAAAGAGATTATAAGTCAGAATAACAAATTAATAAAAATAATACAATAAATACAATTATACAGACGAACAATTGGTTTAACCCACAAAACCCAGATGTATAACCCAGCACCCTGGGGCATGAACAGAATGGTGTTCATTGGGCCCCCCTGAGTCCAAAGTGAAAGGAGAGGGAAAAACCTGTTGGTGAGAGTGGTGGTTGCAGTCTGGTCGAGAGGGGTGATCTCAGTCTGGTTGAAAGTGGTGCTCGCAGTCCGGTCGAGGTTCTGGTCCTCCTTTGGATCCAACAAATGGTACCAGAAGTCCCAAGACCCCAAGATTATATACCCTCAGGTTCAGGCAGGAATGCCCAGTACCTCCCCCAGGGTGGGGAGTTCCACAATGGGTGAGATATTTTTGGAATCCTTGGTGGCCCATTAGCAGACATGACCCCTCAGGCTGGGTGTGGAGGTGCTAATGACTCCCTGGAGGGGAGTTAACATCACCCATAACTACAGCCTGAGGAGTCAGGTGTGCTCTGGGCAGCTGCTGCAAATGGTCTGTTGTTAACAGTTCCTGGGAAATGGCATGGAGGGTGTAGAATACACAGTTTGTGTTACACCCACACAGTGATGAACTGGTCCCAGCTGTTCTAACTAGGACACAGCCGTGGGCAGGGCCCAGCTGAGCCATGTGCAGGTCAGGACCCACAGCCTGCTGGAGTCTCAGCCTGACACTCACAGAGCCCAGGCCTTCTGCTGGTGGGACAGTGTTGCCTCCACTAAGGCACTCAGGAACATCAATCCCTTTATCCCACACAAAGGAAGATGATGAGATGAGATGGTGAGATATGATGACATGACATGACATGACGACGAGATGAGATGGACCCTCTGGAGGGGCACAGACCACGCTTCTGACTTTGGATGCTCAGTTTTCCTTTTCTCTCCAAGACCATCTCCACATAAGCCCAAGCGACAGACCCTGAGCAGATGGGGTCCTGCAGAGCCCTGCATGCCTGCACACCTGGAGACAAGTGCCATGCCTGGCACTCCTGGCAGGGACCGAGGTCATACCCAGAATGGCTCGGAGCACCCCAACACCAGGTGCCTGCAGCCAAGCACCAACAGTCTGACACTGGGGAGCTCTTCCAGAGCCAGGCTGGCTCTCATGGGCCCACATTCCAGGGGGATGGAGCTGTATCTGTAACAGGCAGCAATGTGAGAAGGCAGACAGGCATGGCTGAGGCTTCTGTAGGCTGATCCCATCAGGTGTCCATGGGAGCAGAGCTCCTCTGTAAACCTCACATAGTGCCTGTCTGCATGTTGGGGGCCAGTCCCATGGGAGGCCAGACCCCAGTTCTTTGGTGCCAGTCCTGTAGGCAGGAGCAGAGGGGCCCCAGCACAATTTATACCTCCTGGGCTCCGAAGCACAGCTGGGCTTCTACACCCACAGGAGCAGCAGCAGGGCAGTGAGCCCCAAGACAAGGGTGAGGATGATGAAGGTGATGGCTGCAGCCCACAGAGAAGGCATGTGCCCCTTCACCCTGGTTGGAGCCTCTGCCGGGATCATGTTGGTGAGGTTCAGCATGTACCCCAGTGTCCAGCCAACGTCAGCACTCCCTGCCTGCCCAGGGAGAGAGGGAACAGAGCGTTAGCCCTGCAGGAAAGCCACTGATATTACAGGGCCACTATTTCTGCTCAGCCCAAGCGGGGTGCAGTAGCTGCCCCCACACCAGTGCCACATCAGGACAGAGACAGGCAGGGTTCTCTGGACCATGGCTCCCCCTGAATCACAACACAGGGGATGGATCTTCCCCAGTGCCACCTCTGCTCCCCCTCACAGGCTGAGAGTGCTACCCACCTTCATCTGGAAGAAGATGTTTTTCCAGCTGGTCTCATTGAACTTGTAGGCGTCGAGGAGGAGTGTGAGGATGTAGTTGGCATTGGCACAGTATTTAGGCAGTCGCTTGGGATCCTCTTTAGGGTAGCTGGAAGATAGCTGGGATGGGGAACATTTGGGGATGAAGGGAAGTTGTTCACAGGCAATTTCTGTGCAGGGACAATGCCCTGACAAGTGCTGCATGAGCGGCAGTGGCTCCACAGTCACCAGCATCCAGAAAAAGACTTCTGGACCAGGCAGTGATTTTGGACCTCTCTACACAGGGCCACTCCTTTGGGGAGGATTTACGTTCCACATGGAAACAGAGAGACATATTGGAGCTCCTCCTGCCCCAGATTCTCCCATCTCTCTGCCCCATGGTGGTGCCACATCTCTGGGTCTTATCCATCCCCATTTTTTGCCCAGAGAAGCTGTGGCTGCCCCATCCCTGGAAGTGTTCAAGGCCTGGTTGGATGGGGCTTGGAGCAACCTGGGCTAGTGGAAGGTGTCCCTGCTCATGTCAGAAGGATGGAACAAGATAAGATCGAAGGTCCTTCCAACCAAACCAGTCTGGGATTATACAATTTTATGGTTTGACTTGTCTCCAGAGTGGTGCCAGCAGCTGTCTCTGCCCTCACCATCCTCCCGTGCCACAGATCCACCTCCATTCCCATTCCCACCTCCATTCCCAGCTCCTGTGCTGCCCTTGCCTGCCCTGGTGCATGAACATCCTGGAGTGGGTGCAGGACAGTCCCAGTTCCACACAGCACAGGGATGGCTCAGCTGTGTAGGGCACAGCTCAGAACTGAGGAGCCTTTCCCTGGACGGGTCCCTGCTCCTCTCCCCCCACCCCAGAACCCCTTTGCTTGTGAAATTCCCCCACAGCCTCCGTCATGGGGAGCTTACATCTTCCCAGCTCCTTGTGCAGAGCTGCTCGATGGCCTCCCTGGCTGTGGCCAGCGGCTGCCCCTCCGTCAGGTTGAGGAACTTGAAGTTGTAGTAAAAGGCAGAGAAGGCCTGAAAGGAAGAGGCAGAAATGCTGGTGAGCTACAGTGGGGAACCCCCAGCAGCTGCCCCCGTCTCCCCTGGATCAGGAGGTCGGGTTGGTCCTTCAGAGGATTTGCCCCATCCAGGGTAGTCCCAGGGCAGTGCTGTCCCTGTCCCAGCAGAGGATGGGCTGGGAGGTCAGTGCCTGCTGGTGACAGCAAAGCGACAGCCAGTAAAGGCAGAGCCTTGCCTGAAGGCTGCTGGCTAAACTCCTGGGTTTTTACCAAAAACTTGGGTTTTGACAAACACCTATCTTATTAACACATCCTTGGAAGTGTTTAAGGCGGGGTTGGATGGGGTCCTGAGCAACCTGATACAATGGGTTGGGGCGTGGAATGAGATGATCCCTTCCAACCCAAACCGTTTTGAGGCTCTGTGATTATTAACACGGTCCCTTTTAGAGATTTGGCTGAAAAACCAGGCAGTGGCAATCTTTGGCATGTCCAGGGACAGTGTTAACTTAAGAGCTCCTTTCCCCGGTTCTCTGCCGGGAGGTGACAGTGCCCTGGGGCAGGCGGGCACACCACAGCGCTCAGGGACATGCCCTGCCCTGGGGCGGGAGGGCGGATCTGCCTTACAATGAACTGCCCTCGGAGCGGGGGCTGGTAGACGCCGTCGAAGGTGCAGTCCCGGCTCTGGCCGCACGCCGAGAAGTTGAACAGCTCCCTGACGGCTGCCAGGCACCCGCTGGCATTGCCCCTGCCCTCCAGGGTCACCGTGCTGTCACCGGACAGGCAGGCGGGCCGTCGCTCCGGTCGGTGCAGGGGCTGGCGCGGAAGGCGGACAGACGGACCGTTTCATTGTAGCCCTTTGGGTAGCAGGGGTGGTAGACCCGTGTGCTGGGGGCTGATGCCTGGGGACAGCAAAACACAGGCTGCAGCCTCCTCCAGACCCTCCTGGCAGGCAGGCCGGGGCCAGGACTCACCCAGAATCCCCCCAAGGCCACGGGCACCGGCATCTCCCACCTCCTCAGCAGGAAAGATCCTCCTGCTGTCCAATCCTGGTCTTGTTTGGCTGTCTTTGTCCCAGCCTGGGCCCAGCACTAATTCTTACTCTGCTTTGTCTCATCCCCTCTTCCACTGAGGGAGACCTGTTTCAGAGTCCCAGAGTGTGTCTCCCCTGGCCAGCACGATCATTTTTGGGGCATGCAAAACCCTCTACACCCAGCTCTAGCTCTGGCTCTAACTCCAGTCCCAGCCAGAGGCAGCACCTGGGACCTTCCTGGCTGTACAGCAGGAGCAAACCCCTCTGGATCACCAAGGCTGCTCTCCTGGCAAAGTACAGCTCCATGAAGACATGTTTCACCTCTGACCTTCGAAAAAATGGTCCAACAAAGGTCTTCAGTTCACTTTTCTCATGTTCTTGCAGTCACAGAGTAGTAGCTGAGTTTCAGGGGGACCTGTAGGGTCCCTGTGCCAATCCCTTCCTTAAAGCATGACCAGCTAGAGCAGGTCACTCAGAGCCTTGTCCCATCACGTTCTGAGTAGAGTATCTGAGTATCTCCAAGGATGGCAACTCCACACACTTCTGGGTTCTATTCTGATATCTGAACATTTTTATTGGGGCAATCTTTTCTCTTCCATCTGGTTTGAAACTCAGATGTTCCAACTTGTGCCTGTTGCCTCTTGTCCTGGAACTTTGCACCTCTGAGAAGAGCCTGGTCCCACATTTTTGTGCACCCTGTGTACAGCCAGAAGATCTCTCCCGAAGTGCCCTTTTGACTTCCCTCATCCCTGGAAGTGTTCAAGGCCAGGTTGGATGGGACTTGGAATAACCTGGGCTAGTGGAAAGTGTCCCTGCCAATGGCAGGGGGGTTGGAACAAAATGGTCTTTAAGGTCCATTCCAGGGATGTGATTCTATGATTCCCGTGCTCCTCTCCACATTTGCCCTGCCATGCTCCAAGGAGCATGTACTTGCTCTCAGTCCTTGCTGATACCTCTCTGAAAGAGCCTTGCCAGGTCTTATTTTATGCATTAACAAGTCTGTGGTTGGCATCATGAGACCAGAGGCCAATTACCCCTCAGTTCCTTCTCACCGCAATTAATTCCTTTGCCAGCCGCTTCAGCATCTCGTTCTGCCCGTAGCAGAGGTAGCTGTGGGTGTAGATGTTGTAGTTGTACCCATACAGGGTGAACTTGGAAGCTTCATTCTGGTTTAGCACTGAACCTTTAGGCATAAAGCTGATTTGAGTGGATGCTCCTCCAAGATCCAGTGCCCCAAAAATGTTGGCCACCTCTGGACGGAGCCACGTGTGTGCTTTGGGAGAGAACTGCCAAGGAGAGACAGGAAAGGAAGAGGAGCAGTACATGGCTGGGTTTACTTGCTCTCAGCAGAATTCTCATCCCATTGAACTCAACAGGATTCTGTTGCTAAATTCAATGGGCATTTGGTTATTCCTGTACGTGAGGCCCCACCAGCTCCCTGCCCAGCCAGCCTGGTCCTTTACCAGAGAGATGGAACTGTCTGATGGTCAGGATGTGCCCACATTCTGTGGGCTCACCTGGCTCTGAGTCACCAGTCCCCAGACCAAAGTGCTGGTGGGCACCTGGGGCCCTGCCCTTCCCAAGGACCAGGCTGCAGAGGGCTGGTGCAAGGGGAAGGGTGTTCTGTCTCCGACAGCTCGCACAGGAGCCCAACGATGTCAGCATCGCACTGTGCCGTGGCAGGGCTGGGATAGAGGGTGGCAGGACAGAGTTTTGGTCCAAGCTGCCTTCAGACTGGCACATTGAACCAAAGCTGGTGTCTTTCAGTGCCACAGGGAGATGGAGCTTCCCAGGGCAGTGAGACAAAGCCCAGCAAGAGCAAATGGTCCCCACTGGGCTGTGCAGCCAGCCTCGCTGTCCCCGAGAGACCCTCTGTCCACACGGTGTGGGATTGCCCTGAGCTCTTAACAGACACCCCCATTCCTGAGTTCTCCCCCATTCACTGTGGGCAACCAGAGGATAAGTCCCTCCTTCCCCTGGGATATGCCCCAAAGCCTCTAACCCTGACATCTCCTGCGCTAAGCAAGCTTCAGGAAAATCAGAAAAGCTTTACTAGCAGAGGAGTGGGTGTTCGACCCTTCTCCCACCTTAGTGAAGGAGTCCAGCAGGTAGTTGATGGTGATCCAGCCATAAGCCCCCTCCTCCTCTCCCGTAAGGATTCGGGCCCCTTTGAAATCCACAGGGTACTCTTGCATTGTTTTAGTGACTTCGGCCAGGACTTGATCTGCTACTGAACTGTTCTGTTCCCTAGGAAAGACTTAAAGGTCAAGACACATACCCAGCTAAAACCAGTACTACAGAGGAAATCTCAAAGTTTCACATACTCCCAGCCCTTGCAACAAGCAGTCTTTATGAAAGGAAATTTCCTGCTGCGTGAAGCTGCTCGTAGGGTGTAAATCCCAACTGTCTAGACTTGGCATCACACATCTAGGAGCAAGAGCAACCTCATCCCTCCAGTGCAACTTGATCCCAGTGACACAGAGGTTTCCCAGGACACCCTTCCCTGCCTAAGTATCATCACAGTGCTGGGGGACAGAGGGAGTTGTGCTGCAAGACCCAGATTTGAATGTCACCCACTGACTGCGCCCAAGGCAGGGCTGGTTGCTGAGCTCCAGGGGGTGTTTCAGGAAGGTTCCAGCCTGGTTTCAGACATCTGAGTGGGGAAGATATCTCAGGGCTCGCTCTCTGAAGCGAGTAACCCTCAGGCTATGGCCCAGCTCCTTCCCAGGGACAGGGTATGACTGCCAAGGCACAGGAATAACGTGGGATATCTGCAGCCGTAAAATCAAGAGCCATGAAATGAAGGCTGATATTTGAAGAGAGCTAATACGGGCTGGTGAAAGGTAACAGCAGGTCCTGCATCACCTCATTGCCTCTGACCCGTGCTCCCCCACCAGCACCCATCCACCTGGGCAGGTGGCACATCCCCTGGTGGTATCTCAACTCCCTTGTGCTCAAGGAATCATGAAGAGCAAACAGAGCTCTGAGAAGCGTTTCTTGCTTGGAACTGGGCATGCAGCACCATCCCAGGATGTGGGCCCCTCTGAGCAGTCCCTCTGTCCCAGAGGCAATGGCTCAGGACAGCTCAGTCACACCCCTGTCCCCACAGGGCTGCCTTCTCCCCTTATCCCCATTCACCCATCCCTTGCTCATGGCAGAGTGGGATCTGGGATCCTGGCCCCACACAGGACCCTGTGTCCTGGCAGTGGCTGTTTGCAGCTCTGTCACTGCTGTCACCCCCGTGCCCCACAGCAGTACCTCAGTAGCCTCATGCCAGCTGTTGCTCCAAGATAAGCTGGGACATCCCTCTGTTTCGCAGCAGGAACAACCTTCAGGGCTTTATCCAAGCATTCCCTTAGGGAATCACCGGCTCTAGGGGGATCGTAGGCATAGCTTGATATGCCGGGCCCTGGAAGAGAGTCAGGCTGGGACAGGCTGGTTGGAACAGCTCGGGAAGGGGATGAGGGAGGGCTTAAGGCAGTGAGGTCTGTCGCCCCTTAGCAACAGAGGTGCTTTTCCAGGGTCCCCTGGAGACCTGATTGACCCACATTTATTTCCTCTCCTATGTATTCCCAACATCTCCCATGCTTTCAGTGTCCCCAGCTCTATGGGTAACACCTTTCTCAGCCAGGACAGCAAGTGGGGGCATTCCAAGGTAGAGGAATGAAAATTCATTCACCACCCAGGTGTTTCAGTCCCACCAAATGTGCAGGCACCAGGCCCAGGGGTCAGGGACACCCTGCCTGCAGCCAGGGCTCCACACCGTGCCTGCAGTGCCAGCCCGATGGACAGAGCTGCCTTAGAGGGAGGGCCAGGTCATCCCACCCACCACTCGAACACACAGGGCAGCACAGAGCCCAGGGCAGGGGGATACTGACCCTGGACATCACAGGACAAGGTCTGGCTGACCACACCAGTGTCGTTCTCCTTGTCTGAATCCCACTCGTAGACAAACAGAGAGGTGTGGGACGAGCCCGCATCAAACACCATCCCATACTGCAGGGGAAAATCAAGACATCATGGTAGTGGAGGAGCAGCAGCAGCCTGCCCCTGACCCCACCATGGCCCTGCCAGGGTGGTGGGGTCAGAATATGCCCCAAAACCCATCTCTCTGAGGCACAGCTGTGGCAGAGCAGAGTGGTGACCTCAGCCCAGGCATTTCTCACGGCAGCTGAGGGACTTTGTCATTCCCTCTCCTGAGGTCTGTGCAGCAATGCCAGCTCACACAAACATTTCCTTCATTGTTTCCTCATGCTTTTTCATTTTCCTTCACGGTCACATACCTTTTGTGTCTACACTGGCCCCACCTTGGGGCCAGCAATTCACCAACTCCAGTGCTCTCTGCAACCCCACAGCTGCACCCAGCCTGGGCAGGGACTGGCAGGACCATACCAGCTCAGTCCAGGAGGCCCCTGCCTGTCCCCCATAAAGCCCTCCACCTCACCCTAAAACCCTGCCATCCCTCTTCCAGCAGCTGGGGTGGGATGCCAAGCTGCAGGGGATGACAGGGGAGGCACGATCCTTGTGCCATGGTGTGAGCAGGTCGGGACAGGCTGGTGGGAGCTGGCAGGAACAAAGGGCCTGTGGATCTCTATCACCCTGCCCTGGGAGAGCAGAGAGAGCAGGTCAGGGCTCTGCCCTACCTATCTGTCCAAAGGTAATCTCCAAACACAGCCTCTGGTGGCTCGTTCCAGAGGAGGCTTCTCCCTTTGACTTTGAGGTGGCCAGGCTGTGTTTCTTCTGCCTGCACTCTGAGGTGGGAACAAAACATCCCCCTGCTACTGTAAGGCAGTTCCTAGCGGCCCCCCTTCCCCTGGAGATGAGCTGTTGTCTCTGAGCACCTGCCCAAGGTGACAGGTCTCTCCAGTGGTACTCAGGGACCTTCTTTTGGGCTCACCTTGACTGTGGGTGGCAGTGTCACATCTTCAACCTTCACCAGGCTGAGAACAAGGGCGATGATGGAGAGTGCCACCAGTGTCCCAATGATGGCACTGGTGAAGGGCTTCTTGTTAGCCATCATTCAGGTGAAGGCTCCTGTGAACCCAAACACAGGAGAAAGGACACCTGGGAACATGCTGTCAGTGAGATACACCCCAAAAGGTGACACTGTCTCAAGCTGTGCCACTCAGAAATCCTCGTGGATAGTCAGATCTTTTCCTGGGAAAAGCAATATTAGGGTAAAATAGGAGGAGCAAAGGAGAGAGGGATTGGTTGCCCAGCAGCCTGGGACAGCTGTGATGGGATCTCGACAATCTTCCACATCCAGCACCCACTCCTGCTCAGCTCCCTCCTACTGGGAAGGATCAGGTCTGGGAGGAACAAGAGAAACACTGCAAGGAACAGAGGAGAGCATGGGGAAACTGCAAAAACCCTCAGTGGGAGGGGAGGGGAGAGTGGCTGGTTGCATTGTACAAGCTGTCAGTAAGGTCAGCTCACCTGTGGCACTCCCAGCCCCACACCCAGATGTGTGTCTCAGGGCTGGCTCAGAGTCCTTACCGTGGCTCTGTGCTCCTTCGAGGGCAGCAAACCCACTTGGACTTGCCTTTTATATCCTTTGGAAGTGGATACTGCTGGAAAATCTTTCCCCCTTTATTTTCTCCCAGAGATCATCAGCCTTAGGCAAAACTCTCTAATACCTGTTCTCCCGTTTGTCTTAGAGTTGTATTCATGGCCCAGCTGGCATCTTCCTTATCTTCAGCCTGTTAGTCCCTCCTCCTCATTTGAATGGAATCACATGAAGGACACATCTCTCCTTTTAACCCTTGTCCCTCTGCCTCTCTGTGCTGTCACAACCCACCCCCATTTCTGTTCTCTCTGCTTTCACCAGCCTTAACCTTCCCATTATGAATCTCTGTGAGGTCTGTAAGAGGTGGCAGTGATTTTTCCAGTATCCAATGCCCCGGAATCTCACATAGAGTGGTAGGTGCCTTGATAATAAGTTTTATTAGAATGAGATCACATCAGAGGGGGAGGATGGCCCTATGAGAGTGGTCTCAGCAATGCTGGCTGGGTTTTGCCAGGGGACACAGGAGAGGCCCAAATGACACTTTCATAGGCCAGCTGGGGCTGTGGTCACCCCTTCCCCGTGTGTGACCCAGCCTTGTGCTGCTCCTGGGCTGGGGGTCCCTACAGGCCCCAAGGGGAGCTGAGGGAGTGGGGACGTCCCCAGCTCTGCCAGGAGCCTCCCATTGCTCTGGGCAGGTTGGAGGCTCAGCAGGGCAGGCAGGGTGTCCCATGGGCAGGGTATCCCACAGGCAGGATGTCCCATGGGCAGGGAATCCTGTGGGGAGGGAATCCCTCAGGCAGGGAATGCCACCCCAGCCCAGATCCTGCCCTGGGAGCGGAAGGGCTGGGGAGCACAGATCTGCTCTCTCTGGGCCACACAGCCAAGCTGCTTCCTGCTGATTGAGCCCCTGATAAGAGGCTGGCAGGGCTGTCACAAGGGCAATCTCCTGGAAAGACCCAGTTCCAGCTGCCTGGGCTGAGCTGAGTCACACAGGGCAATGCCTGGGGCGAAACGCTGTGCTGGGGAACCCTCACTGTGTCTGACCTTCCCAACTGTACCTGACCTTCCCAACTGTACCTGACCTTCCCAGGCACCTTCCCGGTGCTTTCAGAGGGCTGGCCAATTGCTCTGACAGTGCCACGCTGTGCCATTGGGGTGCAGCAGTCCCCGGGTGCTCCCCGTCCCTCACTGAGCTGGGGGCTGTGCTGGACCCTGCTGTTGGCCAGTCCCAGACCTCCAGGTCAGTCCCTCTTCCTTTTGCCCCAAATCTGGGCTCTTTCACCCTGTGTGCGAGAAGCTGATCCACACAGAGTTAGTTTCATTTCATACCTACGCAAAGATGGGTGCTGGGTGGTGACTCCACAAAGCTGGCACACCTTCAGCATGCCAGGTGCCCAGTTTTATACACTCAGGTCAATAGAAACCAGCATTTTCCTCCAGGTCATGACCTAAAGCTGCAGCCATTGGCTTTGCATTCTCTCCTTTCCATTTAAGGATACCTTGCACACTTATTTTACTACTCATGCTCTATGGGGAAGGGGCTTATGTGAGTAAGGGGTGATCACAGCCTGTGGGCGGGGATTTTACAATGCTAATGAGCACAAAGGTCATACAAAGTTGGTCTTTGACTTTGTCATTTGATTCGTAGTGTCCTCCTGTTCTGGGCTTCTCAGGTCATGGCTCTCAGTTCCTTCAGGTTTGGTTATTCCCTCGTCTTTCATAAGTTCTTTTGTTTGTCCTGTCCTGTATTTTAGTGAATTTTTAACCTTCTCATTGTACTTCATTTCAAGAAATCCCCACTTTGAGACATAGGGATATGTCCACAGTACATTTCCCATAAGTCTCACCCTAGTTTTGGAAAAGCATAGTTGACTCTTACCTGAAAGAACAAAATCAACATACACTCTTTTATTTTGTGATGTGATGGTGCATCAATACAGTGTTTACAGGCTCATGGCACTTCGTTTCAACATCCCCATGGCAATCTCCTTTGGGGTGGCTCCTGGACTGGTGGCATGGATGTCTGGAGCCCAGAAGGTGCTACCACTCCTGCATTCCTATCTCCAAACAACACATAACCTTTGGATTCACATGGATTCAGTGGAAGGGGGTGATGAGTGTCCACTACCTTCCCTGCTCTGGAAAAGCCCCGTTGACTGCACAGGGCTGTTCTGAGCATGGGGGTCTCATCTCCACCCAGCACAGAGAGGCACCAAACAGCCCCAGTCCTTGTGTGACATTGCCAGTGCACCCAGAGCTGACCAAACCCTCCAGCTCCAAATCCAAACATGGGATGAACAACTCTTCACTTGACTTTTCCTGATCTTTCTTATAGTAAAGAAACAGACCCAGAGGTTTTGTTGGGGGGCTGTTCCCCCTCTTGCCCATGCTGGCCCCACGTGCAGCCCTGCACCTCTGCCAGATAATGCTGCCGTGCCTGGCCTCTGGCAGGGTGAGGACACCCTGGCTCTGTGATACACCCAGCCCTCAATTTTCTTCAGGTAATCCCACCCAAAGGGGTTTCTCTGCTGAAACACCAACTTTCAGGGTGATGTGGTGTCTGAGCACTGCAGGACCTGGAAGGGCCTGGGTGCCTGGCCCCCAGGGGCACCTGTTCTCACGTGGCTCTCCTTGGGTCCTTGGGGCCCATCAGCCCCAGCCCTGTTTGCCTTCAGGGCTGTGCTCTGCTGAGAGTGAAATGTGGTATTTGCTCATCATTGAAAAAGGGACCAAATGTCTCATTCTGACTTCAGATAGACAAATCTGCTGTGGAGAAGGGTGGCTAGAGTACACACACACCCCTGTTTGATCTGCTTTTGACATGTATTTGTTTGTCTGTGGCCTTTGAAGTGACTCTGAGACTCAGAAGGGAGTTGCCAGGCTGGTGCAGGGACTCAGTGGGGCTCGAGCCCAGCTATCACTGCCAGTCACTGGGATGACTGGTGTTTGTGAAATGAGATCACCCCCATCACTGACATCTTCCTGGTGCCTTCTGAAAGGAAACCACCCTGACTCAGGTCAGAAGGGAGTCTCTCATTTCCCCACCACTCAATTTCTGCACCATGAGGTCACCCCATTCCTGAGGGTGGGAGGTGCAGGCAGTGGCTCAATGCACGTCCCATGTCTGCAAGTGAGCTGCACCACTTGCTTCTGCCCCACATCCCCCTTCCAGACATACCCTTGGTCTTGCTGTGACTTGTCTCAGCAGGGACCAGCTCCAGCCCTACCATCCAGTCTGATTCCAGCGAAACTGGTGGAGTTGGGGTCATCCCTTTTGGATGCCCTCACCTGCTGTTCCTGGCTGGCAAATAGCACACCAAACCTTCCCTCCCTCCAGCTGCCTTTTCCAGTGTGCATCCTGATTAAACATGGTCTGACTGTCCTGACTGTGACTGTCCTGGTGCCACCTCCCAGCTGGGGGTGCTCTGGGTCAGGGACCTGTGCCTGGAGCCAGCCCCTGTGCCACCCATGGGCACCCCAGTCCATTCCCCTTCCCTGTGCACAGCTACAACACAGCAGGGCTGGGTCTGGGAGTAGGTCCATCCCCCCCAGTGCTCAGATGGGACTTAGCACAGCACCCGCCTCCTTGTGAGAGCCCCCAAATTAATGATATGGCAGGGCAGGGTGCCTGGGCAGGGCCCCAGCTCCCTGCTGGGGGGATGTGCTGCCCAGCACTGCCATGATGGGCTCCATGTCTGCTGGGATACACAGGGATGCTCCAGGAGGTTGACGCTCTTACTCCCTCACCAGCTGTGTTGCCTGGGGGTGAGAGTATCAAGGTCAGGGTGTCTGGGATCTGGCTCACAAGAGCCCCAGGTGAGGGCTCTCCTCTGGCTCTGGACATCCTGAAGGATTTTTCTTCCTGAGCACAGGGAAAACAGGATGAAGCACCCTCAGGGCATGATTTGCCTTTCCACTAATGTCACAGTGAATGCTTGGGGACAGCATGGGAGGGAGACTGAGGTGAGCAGCAGCTCTGGAGATGATTGACTGCCTCCAACACAATCAATGGGGCCCCAAGAAAACAAGGCAGAAGGTAAAAGGGCGATGTGATGGAGGTGTCTGTCCCTTAGCAAACACTGGAGAGTATTTGCAGGAGGCCATGAAACCTCTGGATATGAGAGGTCTGCTTTGAACTTCCCAACTGGTCTGGAGAAGGGCAGCTTGGGCCATGGTGGAGGCAGCTGCCCTGCCACGGTGCTGGGTGTGGATAGCAGATGTCCCATATCACCTCACTCCCTGTATCTCATGTCATCAGGCTGTGCCCCTCTCTAACACCTTTCTCCTCAAAGTCTCAGTAAAGCTTCTGGGAAGCTGCTCCAGGGAGTCTCCCTTCCTTCAGCCTTTTCTCCTCTTCCTCGTGTCCCCGATGCCCTGGTTGCTCCCCTCTGGGCTTTCAGCACTCGCTCCACACTTCTCACATCTTTCCAAGAGCTGTGACTGACCTGCACTTTCATCTGCAGCCTTGCCATCATGGATGAAATCCTGGGAACAGCTACCCTGAAACTGGGGGCTGCAGCAGCTCAGGGTACCCCAGTGACATTTGCTGTGGCACACATGGGCCATTAGCCAAGGACACCCAAAGGCCCCTCTGGGGGCTCAGCTGCTGGCCACACCACTCCTTCCTCTCCAGCGAGGCTGTCACACACTGGTGAGGGGTGTCAGACTGTGGGAGCCTGGTTTCTTGGCAAACCTAGGTGAAACACTCATCTCTCCATTTCCTAGGTGCTCTCCAAGAACTCTCTGACTGCTTGTCCCAATGTTCCCAGCAGCCAGAAGCTGAGATGATGTTAGACACATAGGTGAGACACAGCCCCTACACAAAAGACCAAAACAAAACAAAGCTAAAATAGGAGGATTCAGGAAGAGCTGGAAAGCTGGCTTGCAGGCAGGTCCACGGCTCTGAGGGGAACACACGTGGGGCACCCCTGGCAGGGGTGACCTACAGCTCCTCTCTCCACTGGCAGGGCAGGGTGATTCTTGGCAGGGCTGCCAGGCTCCCTCTGTTTTCCCAGCAGGACTGATCCGGCGCAGGCAGCCAAGGCCCTCACCTTGGTGAAGGGAACTGTTTTGTGTGTGAGATGACCAGACCACCCTGGTACCACCTCCCAGACCATGATTTGGTGTCAGCACACAGGGCTCAGGTAATGCTGGGGCAGGAACTTACCAAGGACCTGCTCTGCTGCAAATGTTGCTTTTGCCACCTCAAGATGCCATCCAGGCTCTCTCTGAACACTGAGACAGCCCAGCTTTGGGAACCAGGTGGGGGTTGGGTTCCCACTGCTGTTTGGGAGTGCTGAATAACAAAGCAGCAAGGGGCTGAGAGCACCAGCTGGCACATGAGGTTTGCAGGGGCTTGTAAGACTTGGTTTTACTTTTGGAACAGTTCCAGCTCTCTCCACATAACAGAACTGTGCCAGAGACACAGTCCAGCTCCCAGGGCTCAGCCACCAAGCCACAGCCAACTGTGTCACCCAGCCTGGTATCTGCACATCCCCCAGCACCAGTTCAACTGTGCTGGACACACATCACCCCCCAGCCATGGCCTTTGCTTGTTCAACCACACCACCCTCCTCTCCTCTCAGCCACCCTTGTGGGTGGGCAACTGCTCTGCTCAGAGCCCTGCCCTCGCACAGAGTCACAGAATCACTGAGCTTGGGAAAGATCTCTGAGATCATCAAATCCAAGCTGTGACCAATTCCCACCTTATCCTCCAGCCCAGAGCACTGAGTGCCACGTTCAGGTGTTCCTTGGACACCTCCAGGGACAGAGACTCCACTGCCTCCCTGGGCAGCCCCTGCCAATGTTTAATCACCCTTTCTGTGAAGAAATTCCTCCTGATGCCCAACCTAAATCTCTCGTGGCACAACTTGAAGTTGTCCTGTCCCTTGTTCCCTGGGAGCAGAGCCTGACACACTCCCCCCCCGAGCTGTACCCTTCTGTCAGGGAAGTCCTCATGGGACTTACCCTCCAGACCCTTCATCAGCTTCATTGCCCTTCTCTGGACTCGCTCCTGCACCTCAATGTCAGGAAGAATTGAGGGGCCCAGAACTGGACACAGAACACAAGGTGTCATGTGGCCTCTCTTCCCACAAGCTTGGGAAAGGCTGGACACTGCTCAAAGGACAACCTCGGGGTCCTTCCAGGAAACAGCTCCAGCTCCTGACCAGAGCCACCCACCACACCGGGAGGTTAAAGCCACCACTGCACTGAGGAGGTCACACAGTGCCCAGGTGCTTCCCATGTCTAGATGTAGGGAGGGATGGAGGTCCCTTGGACCACCCATTCCCAGGTGTGTCCTTTGGGAGCCCTCTGGATGCTCAGGTCATGCTGGACCTCTGTTCTCTTAGTGCATGGAGCCCATCTGTGCTGTCCCAGGCAAGCTCTGCTCTGGAGATGCCACAGGGACACGGCAGCACTGGCTTTTCTCCTGCCAGTGTTCCCATCCCATATTTCGGTTGTCTCTCCAAGAGCTGCTCCTGTCCCCGCAGGAGCTGGGACACACAGAGCAGGGTGGTACTGCTGGTACTGCCCCTCTGCCAGGGGGTGCTTGTTGGGCACCCAGGCTGGGCTGTGCAGAGGTTTCTTCCCCACCGGCCCGGGGGTTTGGAGGGGCTCAGGGCTGGGGTCCACAGCACCAGCCTAGGGAAGCTGTGCTGCTCCCCAGCGTGTCCACATGGCCAGAGCTCCAGGTTGGGAGCTGAGGCACTGACACATGCTCTTGGGTTTGGGAAAGGCTCAGCTGGCAGCAATACCCAACACACCCACCTCAGCACAAGAATAAATCTAGAGGGGAGATTTTCATCTTTGCTAGAGCATGTTCCAGCATGGAAGAGTGTTGGTTTGAGACTTGAGGAGCCTCTGGCCTCATGCAAGGGAATGGCAGGCACCCCATGGCATGCACCGGGCAGGGCACGGGTTCAGGGTCTGTCCCCTTCAGCTTTGCCAGCGGAGGATCCAGCGGGATTTCTCCAAGGTGGATGCTCCCAGGAGTTCTGTGTGGCCACAGGCAGGTGTGTCAGAACTGCATGCTGCTGGCTGTCAGGGCAACGGCCCCTGGAAGGTTTGTTTCAGGACTTGGTGGCCCTGGGCACCGTGGGTGACTCCTCTGCACCAGAGAAGTCCTGGCAGGGGACACAGCTGGCCCTGGCTGACAGCAATCCCCCCCTCCCCTGGCACCCCCATCAATGCAGCACCCCAAGTGCCATTGTGTCACTCTTATGTCCCCAGATGCCCTGGCAGGGTAATGCCTTACCTTGGAGGAGCAGAGCTGGGACACGTCGACCACTGGCTCTTCCCCAAGGCAGCTGCAAAATGCTGTAAGAGCTGCTTGCAGGGGAGCTGGGCAGCACAGGGGGGACGTGGCACTGTGCCCCCATGTCAAACACCACGCCCTGCTGACAGGGCTGGTGTTAGTTTGGGGCTGATGGTCCTGCCGGGCTTGGGCAGCAGGAAACATCCCCGTTCCTGGGCAGCGTCGCAGCGAGGCTGAGGGATGTGTTCATCTGTTTGATCTTCTTTGGTTTTGATGAGCCCCTTCCTTAGTTTATTAATTAGCTGGTGGTTGGGAGTTGTGGGAGTGTCCAAAGGCACCGCTGGTCCCCAGGGCCACTCAGTGAGTGTCCCCTCCTGACTCAGAGCTTTGCTGCTCATCCTGCTCCTTTTGGTGTCCCCCACCAGCTGCAGCTCCTGTTCCTCAGCCCTGGCAGCAGACACTGTACCCCGCCAGCCCCAGCTGTGCTCTCCTCCCACCTCCATGGCCCCCACCCGGCCCTCCCCCTCCCCAGCACCACGGCAGTGCCCCTGAGGCTGCTCTGACACAGCTCTTGTGATGGCAGGGGATGGGACACCCGTGGCCTGTGCACTCGGGTGACTGGGCACATTGTGGGCACAACCACGGCACGGGGACACTGAGTGTGGGTGAACTCACACTGGTGTGAGGTGGAGGTGACAAGGAGCAGTTGGGCACCTCCTCCCAGGTGACATGTCCTTGGCCCAGGTAAGCAAATGGCTCTCAGTGGAGTGACCTGAGCACTTGAGGCCATTACGGCTCAGCCTTGGTGACACTGAGCCCTGGGAAACCACATCACAAGGGGAAGGAGGAGGAGCTCCTGAGAGGCAGGTCCCTAAACCTAGGGCCCAGTGCCACCTCAGGGTGTGCAAGTATCACAGAATCACAGAGTATTCTGAGTTGGAAGGGACCACGAGGATCATCCAGTCCAGCTCCTGGCCCTGCACAGACACCCCAACAATCCCACCCCGTCCCTCAGGGCATTGTCCAAACCCTCCTGGAGCTCTGGCAGCCTTGGGGCTGTGCCCACTGCCCTGGGGAGCCTGGTCAGTGCCCAACCACCCTCTGGGGGAAGAACCTTTTCCTGAGATCCAACCTGAGCCTGCCCTGACACAGCTCCAGGCCATTCCCTGGATCCTATCCCCTGGTCACAGAGAGCAGAGATCGGAGGTGCCCCTGCACTGCCCCTTGTGAGGAAGCTGCAAACCCCAATGAGTTTCCCCTCAGTCTGAAGTTCAGCCCCTTCTTGAGGCTGAACAAGCCAATTGATCTCAGATGCTCCTTGTATGGCCCCTCAAGGCCCTTCCCCATCCTCATGTCCCTCCTTTGGACACTCTAACAGCTTGACATCTTTCTCATATTACAGTGCCCAAACTGCCCCCCAGCACTCGAGGTGAGGCTGCCCCAGACCAGAGCAGAGCAGGACAATCCCCTCCCTCAACCAAGGGAGGACTGAGCAAAGGGGGGGTGGTGCTCCTGTCCTGTATTCACCCATGCCCTGGAGCCAGCCCAGGATGGGCCATCTGGAGTCACCAGGGACATGGAGCCAGGTGCTACCTGAATAGAGGCTAGTGGGAGCAGGTCACACTGAGCATCTAATCCCCAGTATGGACCAGTCTGGGCTAAATATGTGTCAGTTTATGGATCCTGCTGGTTGTCCCACTGCCGTTCCACAACAGCCAGGACGAGCGGGCAGCAGCACCAAGGGACAGCCTCTGTCACTGATGGGAACCTCCTCAGTTCCCACCCCCTTTCCAGAGAGAAGAGCAGCAGCCACTGGTCCCGTTGTCATCAGAGGATCTCTTGGGGAGATCAGCCCGACCAAGACATCCCTGGTGCCCCTCGGGCCTCTGAGCTGACAGAGCAGTGACACAGCTGTTTATAGGGCAGTTCCTGTCCCTGACCCCACCTGCACAGACCCCAGGGCAGAGGGGAGACTGGGGGGGTAGAGCCAGAGCTGGGCCAGGGAGGCTTCCCCTCCAGCCCTGGCTGCCAGGAGATGTTCTGTCAGAGGGAACATCAGCAGAAAACACAGGTCTGTGACACACGAGGTGGGAAGGAGCACAGGCTGCTGGGCTGAGGGTGAGGAGCTCATCAGCCATTCCCAACACCCTTGTGGTGGGAGCTGGACACCAGGGGTGCCAGGGTGTCCCTGGCACTGGGACCTCCCTGTGACACTGGTATCTGACACCTTGATCCACACTTCCACATGGAATACTGAACTCCTGCTCTCTGGGGTCTGAGCACAGTCTTTCACAGCAAAGTCAGGGTTCAGTGACATCCCTCTTCACAACTGGCATCAGCAGTGCATGGTCCTGCCCTTTGCCCTGCCCTCCCCGGCCTCCTACTTCCAGATGTAGGGAACGGAAGCGAAATACAAAAAACATCTGCTAAAAGCCACACGTATCAGTGTTCTCCAGCTCACAGCACAGCCCCACAAAACTCTGAGAGAGCTCTGACGGGATGAAGTGCTCAGGGAAGTGAGGGGACAGATGGGAATCAATGAGCTTTGCTGTAGGGCAGGGCAGAGGTCTGGGGGGTATGAAGGGATCTGCAGCACCCACCCACCCTCCAGGCAATTCCTGCTCTCAAAGCGGCAGTTTTAGGCACAACTGCTTTCTATGGAAAAAGTTTTAAATGAACCCCAATCCTTCAACGCACTTTTATTTTACAATAAAATAACTGGCACACCCAGCAGCGCTCGCAGGGCAGGACAACACGGGGGTTGGGAGGGCTGAAACAGGAACGCGGCACAACGGGAGCTTTTGGGGGAATGTGGTGCTCTGTGGCACGGCAGCGAGATGGGGCACCGACCAGCCTGTCACAGCCTGTCACAGCCTGTCGCCGCCCTCTGCACAGGGATAACGCCGAGGGGAGCCTGAGGCCCGGGCCCGTCCCCCCGTCCCCGCGGGGACCCTCAGTTCACACGGCAGGCCCGGATCATGAGCAGCTGGAGCAGGATGAAAACGGGCGACATGATGAGCCCGTACCAGAGCTCCCGCGTGTGCTCCACCAGCTTCTGGCACAGCAGCATCTCGAACACGAACTTGAGGCTGAGGATGGTGAGGATCCAGAAGA
>NW_021940039.1:10880560-10908581 GCF_001715985.3 Manacus vitellinus | reverse complement strand
TGGGGACGGGCTTGGAAAACCGGGGGGTTCACCTGGAGAAGGGAAGGATCCAGGAGAGCTCAGAGCCCCTTCCAGTGCCTACAGGGGCTCCAGGAGAGCTGGAGAGGGACTGGGGACAGGACAAGGGGGAATTTATTCCCACTGCCAGAGGGCAGGGCTAGATGGGATATTGGGAAGAAATTGTTCCCTGTGAGGGTGGGGAGGCCCTGGCACAGGTTGCCCAGAGAAGCTGTGGCTGCCCCTGGATCGTTGGAAGTGTCCAAGGCCAGGTTGGACAGGGCTTGGAGCAACCTGTTCTAGTGGAAGGTGTCCGTTCCCATGGCAGGATGTGGAATGGGATGAATGTGAAGCTCCCTCCCAACCCAGATCAGTCTGTGATTCTGTGATTTTTTTTTTTATTATTATCATGTAATTTATTGTTAGTATTCTATGGGCACATGGTGACAGCAGCCGTTTGCAGCTCAGACATCCCTCTGGGCTGGATTCCCTGCAGGATTCCCTGTCACACACAGGGCCTTGCTCTTTGGCAGTGTGGCTGAGAGCAGTGTGTGTCTGATCACACCTTTCTCTGTCTCTGAGCTCCAGGCTCTTCCCCAGGCCCCTTCAAGTGAGGGGGATTCATAGGGCAGACAGGAAAGTTAAAACCAGCAATGGGGAACAACCGATCCCAGGGCTGCACTTACCCTGTGGGGATGAGGGCAGTTAAATGAGCCAGGATGTGCATTTTAGTCCCTCCATGCCCGGGCAGTGGGGACAAGGAGCACAGTGTGTCTCTGCTGCTCCTGCAGGTGAGGACACGGCGTTAATCCCTCAGCGCTGTGCAGGGGTGGGAAGAGAGCCCACGAGACTTGTATCCCAGTGCTGGATCCCAGCTATTCACACCCCTGGGCTGTTTGCTGTGTCAGCCCCACACATGTCACCTTGACCCCCAGTCCCTGGTGCTCCTTTGGGTGGGGTTGGTGCTGCTGGGCCCAGGGCAGGCCCAGCTCTGCCCCCCCAGCCCCCTTTCCCCTCTGGGTGGTGGCTCTGGTTTGTCTTTGCAGATGGCAGAACGGAAGCTCCTCGTTCTCTTTGGCAGCCAGACGGGGACGGCCCAAGACATGGCGGAGAGGATCGGGAGAGAGGCCACGCGCCGGCACCTGCAGTGCAGGGTGGAGGCCCTGGACAGCTGTGACCTGGTGAGATGGGACACACAGGGGACTCTGGGCACTGCTGCTCCTGCTCCATCCCCACCAGCCCCATTTCTGCCACTTGGGCATCCTCCACCCTTGCTGTGATCTGCTGTGTGTCACCAGGGCCTGGCTCTGTGCCCTCCCTGGGGGCAGCTTGTGCTTAACTCAGCTCCCTTAACTCAGGTGGGTAAAGGGAGCAAGGACTCCTGGGATGGAGTCACAGACACTCAGCCTTTCCCTGCCAGGTGAGGGGCTGGTGCTGCAGGGAGTGGGTGGGCAGCAGATGCTGCTGCAGGGCCTATGGAGGAGTTTGTGCCACACAGGGCTGTGGGTTTTATTCCAAGCGTGGTCAGTCTGGGAGCTCATTGTGGTGTGGGCAGCCATGTGGGGACAGTCAGGACACGTATTTCATAGAATGACACAAGGGTTTGGGTTGGGAGGAACCTTAAAGATCATCCAATTCCACCCCCTGCCATGGGCAGGGACACCTTCCACTAGCCCAGGTTGCTCCAAGCCCCATCCAACCTGGCCTTGGACACTTCCAGCGATCCAGGGACAGCCACAGCTTCTCTGGGCAACCTGTGCCAGGGCCTCCCCACCCTCACAGCCAACAATTCCTTCCCAATATCCCATCTAACCCTGCCCTCTGCCAGTGGGAAGCCATTCCCCCTTGTTCTGTCCCTCCATCCCTTGTCCCAGGTCCCTCTCCAGCTCTCCTGGAGCCCCTTTATGCGCTGGAAGGGGCTCTCAGGTCTCCCTGGAGCCTTCTCTTCTCCAGGTGAACACCCTCAGCTCTCCTAGAGCAGTTTGTAGGCTGCTGACCTGGACATGCTTCTCCATGTCTGTGCCCACAGGCCAACCTCATCCATGAGCCACTGGTGGTGTTTGTGTGTGCAACCACCGGCCAGGGAGACCCACCCGATAACATGAAGGTAGGACATATTCCTGTCCATCTTGCTTTTATGTTCCTGATCCAGGGAATTCTCTCTAGAAGCAGCTTGAGCAGTGATTGTTTTTGGAGGGGGGGAGCACCAGTCACCTCTCATGGGACATGAGCAGGGAGCTGGTGAGGGGGCTTTCAGAGGCCACCTCTGCAGGATTGCTCCCCCCTGTGTTGGGGTTCAGGATGGGCCCGATGGGGGCAGAGCAGGGATCTGGGGGCTGGCAGGCAGGGCAGGCTGCCTGGGCAGCAGCAGGACTCCCCGGCCGTGTCCTCCGTAGATGTTCTGGCGGTTTCTGTTCCGGAAGAACCTGCCGCCCGGGTCCCTGTGCCAGCTGGACTACGCCGTGCTGGGCCTTGGCGACTCATCCTACCCCAAGTAAGCAGTTCTGCAGCTCCTGGATGGCTGCTCCGAGCAGCTCTGGCTGCGGGAGGGACCAGAGTGGCTGGAGAATGGAGGGGGTGGGGGGAGACAGAGCCTGTCTCTGGATGAAATGAAATGAAATTCCCACCAGCCTTAAAAATCCTTGCTCTACCAGCCTGTGTCCCTCCCAAATCTCAGGAATTAGGCTTCTGCCCATTTCTCCCCCCCCAGCCTCTCCAAGCAGGTCGTTTGCTGCAGTGGGTCTGACATCAGGTGTCAGTCATTTGTTGCAGCCATTCAGTTTTCCATCTGAACTGCAGGGAAGCAACTTTGTGCCACAGTACAGGCTGTGCCACTTGCCAGTGGGCCAAGGCAACAGGAGACATCAAACACAAATGGCAGCCAGCCCTGTTGGTACCAGTTCTATCCCAAAAGATTGTTCCCATGTGCCTGAAAGAGCTATGGTGGGAGGGGTAGGCGTGCCAGAGCTCCATGGGGCAGTGAAGGGCTGGAGTGAAGGAAGTGTTCTGAGTCCCTGAAGGGAAACAGGACCTCCATAAGTCCCTTCTGGGAGCTAGGCACAGCCCTTGAGGCCCAGCAAGTGGCAAGCAACTGCTCCTGTGAGCTGCCCTAGGTTGGGGCACAGACTGGGCAGGGCACAGGCCAGGTTCTGTTGCTGCCTCTGTGCTGCTCCTGTGGCCCTGGCAGCAGGTGCTGGCTTCTGTGGGCACTGCCTGCTGTGCTGCTGGAGCAGCCCTGCCTTCACAGCTGTGTTATTTTCTGCTTAGGTTTAATTTTGTTGCAAAGAAGCTGCACAAACGGGTGCTACAGCTTGGGGGCAACCCGCTGCTGCCAGTGGCCTTGGGAGATGACCAGCACGATCTGGGGTAAGAGCCATGGGGAGGTGTGGCAGGGGGAGCCCTGGGGTGCACTACAGCTCTGTCCTTGGGCTGCTGGCAGGGCTCTGTGTGCTTTACACACAGCCCTGCTGTGCCTGGGGAACAGCAGTGTGCTGCTCCCACCACGGGGCTGCTCCAGCAGCTCTGTGAACGTGCTGATCTCTGCTCATAACGCTTCTGTGCCAGGACCTGGGTCACCTGCTTTTCCAGGGTGTCCCACGACCCCCAGGATGTGCCAGCATCTCCTGGCTCAGCTCCAGTCCTGTTCAGAGCGGGGAATGGCTGTGTCACACAGCCACGTGCCTGCAGCAGCCTGACCTGTGCTCACCTGGCATGGGGCAGAGGCTCTGTGTGGGTCATGGAATTGGTGATGGCCACGGTGGTGCTCAGGGGGCTTGTGCTTCTGTTCAGGTGTCAGTGGTTGGGCCCCATAGAGCAAGTGAGTGCTTAGAGTGTCTGAGACATGTTTCCTCCCAGACCTGAAGCTGTAAGGGAACAGCCTGGGGTGACTGTGCAGTGCAAGGGGAGCAGGGCTGCCCCAGCATTGGGCAGGTGCAGGGGTAGCAGGGCTTGGGCCCTAAGGGGTGATGTTGTTCTGCTGCAGCCTGAATTTCCCTCTTGCAGGCCGGATGCAGTGGTTGATCCATGGCTTGTGGCCTTATGGGACAAGATCCTCGCTTTGTATCCTCTCCCTCCTGGCCTTGAGATCATCAGCCCAGACACACGGTGGGTGCAGAGGGTGGGCAGGGTGGGCCCCAGCAGGGACTGGCTGCTGTGCAATGCCACACTTCCTTGGCTGTTCTCCAGAGTGGAGATGTGCTCTGCTTTGACCAGGAACCCTTCCCACACAGCTACTGGTGTCCCAAGTGTTCCTTGTTCTTTGGCCACTGGTGGCCCACTTCTCTCTGGATGGTGTGTCCCTTTGTCCCCTGCGGGTGTGTGTCAGCTGCCCCAGCCAGGTTGTGCCCATCTTGCCATCCTGATGTGCCTCTGCCCCTGGCAGAGTGTGTGTGCCCAGCCAGCCTCCCTCTGCCTGTTCTGGAGACTTTGGAATCTCCTGGCAGTCTGCATTGCATTCCCTTACAAAGCCAGCTCTGGGGAACAGGGATGATGGGTGGTGGATGCAGTGGGAAACTCCAGGCCTCGCCTTGGAGCAGCAGAGGAGCTGTGGCGTGGAGTAACCACTGCATTGCTCTCCTCTCCACAGCCTGCCCCCAAAATACACCCTGCACTACCTGCCTGAGGACTCCCCACCCCCCGAGGGTGCCCTTCTCCAGCCGACAGCGCTCAGGGCTGTTCCCTCCGAGCTCCGTCCCTTCGCTGCCCCTGTGGTGTCCAACCAGCGGGTCACGGCACAGTCCCACTTCCAGGACGTCCGGCTCATCGAGTTCGACATCACGGGCTCGGCGATCACGTGAGCATTTCCCTCACTCCCCCAGGCTTTGTCCTGTGGGACCAGGTCTCCTATAGCCTGCCCTCCTCTACCACTCCCTGTCTCCACTAATATGTGATGTTGCAGCCCTGAGGACGTGGTCCCTGCTGCGTGGTCCCCCTCCATGACAAAGTCAGGGGTGTGTGGCAGTGGGGGTCCTGCCCATGGACCAGTTCTCCTTGCCTGTCAATAAGAGAGCACGCTGGTGACACTGGGAATTAGCCTCCCCTGATGTGGTTGCTGGTTGGGGTGGACATGCCATGGCTGTGGCTTTGCCCCATGGCTATGCCCCATGGCTCTTCCCTGTGGCTCTGCCCCGGGGCTGTGCTCAGCAGCTCCTGCTGCATCCACAGGTTCAGTGCAGGGGACGTGGTGATGATCCAGCCCCAGAACTGCCCCGAGGACGTGCAGCAGTTTTGCCAGCTCCTGCGCCTGGACCCAGACAGACACTTTGTGCTGAAGCCCACAGAGCCTGGTAGGTCCTGCCCACTGCTCCTTTCCCTTCCTGCTGGGACAGGGCAGCCCCTGAGCACTGGCCCAGCCTGCAGCTCTGCTCTTCCTTTGCTGTAGACCTGGTTCATGGAGTTGGGAGTGTCAGATGGATACAGGACACCTGCCTGTCTGGCAGTATGGGGACTGTCCTTCTCTCCCAGTGCTGTGATCGTGTGCATCCTGCACAGGGTCAGGGTGACTGTGGGAGGAATTCCACCTGGGCCTTGTGCCTTGGCAGCGCCTTGCACAGGGTGGGGAGGATCCTGCAGCCTCCTCAGCCCCAGACCCAGGTCGGGAAACCTGTGCTTCCTTGTAAGGGGAGTGCAGGTCTCCCCACTCTAACCCCACGGACCTCCTGCAGGTGCTTCTGCAGCCACAAATGAGCTCCAAAACCAGAGAAACCCCTTGGAGGCCCCTCAGCCCTTGGTGGCTCTGCAGTCTCAACAGAATTGGGACAGTTTTCTCTCCTGTCTCCTGAGCACCTACTCCCCTCCCACCTTTCCTGTGCCTGTCCGTGCTGGAATTTTTGCCTGGCAGGCAAGCCCAAGAAAAATTCAGGCTGCTCCTCACACCCTTGGGACGTACAAAGGAAACAAGGACAGGCTGACACATGACACTACTGGTTATTTCCACTGCATTGTGTGCAGAATGGGTGGGAGCCATATGGATAAGGCATTATCCCAAAGCACTTCCCAAAAGCAAGGGACAGCTGAACACCACTGACTTCCTCTGTTGCCAAACCTGTGGGCTTGAAAAGCAAACTGGGGAGAGCAGGAGGGAGTGAGGCCCCACAGTGGGAGCAGTGGGAGCTGAAGTTGGCTCCACTGGGGCATTGGTGCAGTGTGTGGGTGCCCACAGGCAGCAGGGCTGCCCTGGTGTGGGGACAGGCAGTGCCAGGCATCCGGCCCCGGGGCTGGCCCTGAGCTCTCCCTGCTGCCTTGCCTTGCAGGCACATCCCTCCCTCCCCTCTTGCCACAGCCCTGCACCATCCGGCACCTGGTCACCCACTACCTGGACATCTCCTGCGTGCCACGGCGCTCCTTCTTCGAGCTCCTCTCCTACTTCTCCACCAATGAGCTGGAGCAGGAGAAGCTGCAGGAGTTCAGCTCTGCTCAGGGCCAGGAGGAGCTGTACAGCTACTGCAACCGGCCCCGCAGGACCATGCTGGAGGTGAGGCTGGGCAGCAGGGCACACCTGCTCCATGGGGGCTGTGCCAGGCCAGAAAGCACCCAGGCAGATGATCAGCCATAATTTCTTGGCTGGGGAATTTAATCTACTTCACCCTCTTTATGAAGTGTCTGTGAATTTCCACTGGCAGTTAAGACCAGCTGTAGATCCTTCTCGCTCTGAGGTGGGCTCTCTGCTGCAGCCTGGGAGGCAGAGGGCAATGAACACAGTTGGGTGGTTGGTGCTCAGAGGTGCCCGGTGTGGTGCCTCTGGTTGAGGGCAGCGTGGCACAGCCATGTGGGACAGCCTCTGGCACACTGAGAACAGGCAGGCTGCCTTCTAGGGGGATACAGGTTGTCTTCTGGGATGCAGCAGGCCTCACCCCTCTTGGCTTTTCAGGCCCTGTGGGATTTCCCTCACACCACATGTGCCATTCCAGCCGATTACCTGCTGGATCTCATCCCTCGCATCAGACCCCGTGCCTTCTCCATCGCCTCCTCCCTGCTGGTAAGAGCTCAGGCCTTTAGGCCTCGTGTCAGGCTCTAAGCTGGGGGTATGGCAGGGCCTGGGCTGGCTGTGCATGCCTTGAGTGTCCAAGCACTACTCCCAGGCCCCTGAACACCCACAGCCCACCCAAACCCCTGCTCTGTAGTGAGTCTGCAGCAGCCTGACCTGCTGGTGCCAACCTCAGGGCTGTGCCAGCCTCCAGATTAGGGCGCTTGCTCTCCTGCAGCCCAGTAAGTGCTGTCCCACTGCTCCTCAGAGGTCTGGTGTCCTTGTCACCAGAAGCAGTGGGATGTGGTGCCGTGAAGGCTGGGAGTGTCCCGGGTGGCCCTGGCAAGCAGGAGTGCTGCTCCCTGTGCTGCCGGGAGGTGGCAGTGGGACCTGGCCCCGGTGCTGGCAGACATCAGCCCAATGCACGGCTGGATTTGTCCTCCATGGGGGCCTCTTGGCTTGGACAGTCACTGTCACTGTTGACAACTGTGCAGAGCATTCCTGCAGCAGTGCTGCTCTGGGAAAAACCATTGGAAAGGTTTTGGGCAAGGGCGTGCTCCATTCTAAGTGGCTGTTTTGGGCTAGGATGAGTGTTGCAGGCACCCTGGCAGGAGCTGGGCGCAGGTTTTGTCCCTGGAGGAGGTGCTGGGCCCTTCCTGTGAAACTGTGCTGGGTATCTCCTCATTTCTCGTGGCTCTTGTCTGGACACAGGCTCACCCTGACAGGATCCAGATCCTCATGGCAGTGGTGCAGTACAAGACACGGCTCAGCAAACCTCGCCGTGGG
This sequence comes from Manacus vitellinus, assembly GCF_001715985.3. Taxonomy (NCBI): domain Eukaryota; kingdom Metazoa; phylum Chordata; class Aves; order Passeriformes; family Pipridae; genus Manacus; species Manacus vitellinus. Next base: position 10,900,834 of record NW_021940039.1, on the reverse strand, counting down.
CTCTGCTCTACCTGGCTGGCTTCTCTCAATCCAGAGCAAGGTAATTGCTTGGACTCTGTGTGCTTGTCACAGCACCCAGCAGTGACCCCTTGGGACCTTGGTGGAGCTGTGTGTGTGCTGGCCACGTGCTGGAGCTGCCTGGGTCCTGGCTGGAGCACCACCTCTGTGGGGGCTGGAGCACACTTGCTTGGCAGGATAAGCTGAACTCACAGGTAGCTGTTCTTCCTTGCTGCTCCCATCTTCAGAGCATGGTGTGCTCCTCTAGCGTCCTCTGAGCTCCTGGTTTTCTCCCAGCTGCTTGACCCTCCTGCTCCCGAGTGTGCCCTGCTGTCCCCCTGATGGCTGCTCCTGGTGTCCTGGAGCTGGTAATATTCTGACTGCTGGACACCTCCAGCCCCACAGCCCCAGCTCTGGGAAGGCTGGTCCTTCCTTTGAGCACATCCACCCTGTCCTGCAAAGCCTGTGTGTGCTGCTCATCTGCTCCAACCACAAACCACCTCCAGTGGGTCCCCACGCAAATGTGACAACCTTATGGGGTCTCCCAACTGCAGAGTGGTAAAGAATTCCTCTGTATGGGTCCAGGGCAAGACAGGAGCTTCTCAGAGTACCTCCATGGGGCTCTTCACCCAGATGAGTTAAGTGTGGCCTCCCTTCCATCCAGCCAGGTTGGGATCTCTGCCTGCCTTCCCTGCTGTCCTCCCTGGCACGGGCTGTGTGAGGAGAAGGCTGTCCCACAGCCCGGGTGCTGAGGGGCTCTTGCCTTGCCCTGGGGTTCACTCAGGTTCTTGCAGAGGAGATGCTGAGACAGCTGAAGCACTTTTCACACGCACAGGGTGTGCCCTTGGTGCTTGGGGTGGTGAGCCAGGTGCTGTTCATGTCTTTGGAGCATCCTGGAAGAGCTGGATGCCTGGCTCCCCCTCTGCAGGCTGTGCCAGGGGCAGGGATGGTGGAGTGATGCTATTCAGTCTGTTTGTTTGCAGGTGATGTCCGGGTGCCTCTTTGGGTGAAGAAAGGAGGAATGAAGTTCCCAGCTGACCCTGCCACCCCTGTGATCATGATTGGCCCTGGCACAGGGGTGGCACCTTTCCGAGCAGCGATACAGGAGCGGGTGGCACAGGGACGTAGAGGTGAGGGGTGGTCCTGGGAGGGATTTGGGGTGCCCCTCACTGCAGACAGGTCTGTGTCAGCAGACAGCAAGGAGGGACTGGGGGCTCGTGAGGGTGTGGACGGGTGCAGGGTTTGCTGTGTTTGAGTGGGAGCAAACTGGGCTCAGGGGCAGGTGAGGACCAGAGCCTGTGTGTGCAGCCTGTGCTGCAGGGCAGCTCAGGGTGGGTCAGCGTAGGGTTCTGCAGAGGCTTCCTTGGCTCTCTGAGAGTGAAGATGGGTTACTGAGCTCATCTGCTCCTGCACAAGGAGTTGTGCCTCTGCCCTTGTCCCATTCTCATTCCCCTGACTCAGCCATGAGTCTCAGCAGGAAGCTGAGGCTGGTGGAGGGGAACAGGCAGCCTTGGGGGACAATTTTTGCTCTACCTGCTCCCCACCTCCTGCTTTTCCAGTACACAGGGGCTTCTGGTTGCCGCAGGTCACTTGGCTTCATGCTCACGTGGCTCCTGGCTCTTCCAGGCCTGGGCTGCCAGGGAGGTGCAGCAGAGAGGTGGAAGCCTCTGCTCTCAGCCCCAGGTCCCGTGGGCAGCAGCAGTGCCCAGCACTCACAGGGCATTCGGTCCTCCCAGCACAGCCCCTGTGCTCTGCTCTCTGCAGGGAACTGCCTCTTCTTTGGCTGTCGACAGAAATCCAAGGACTTCTACTGCCAGGCAGAGTGGGAAGAGCTGGTGGCAAAGGGCTTCCTGACACTCTTCACAGCCTTCTCCAGGGACCAGGTTAGTTCCCAGAGGAGGAGGGTGGATACAGAAGTGTCTCAGCCAGCACTGATGAGACTCTGTCAGTGTGTCTGTCCCCTGTAGCTGTTGGCATGGCCTGTGAGGAATCTAGTGGGGTGGCACAGCGTCACCTCACTCCCCCACACACCTCGGTGCTGGCTGGCATTTGCCCCCCAGCTCTGCAGTGCCAGGGCCCTGCCGGGACATGTGTGACTGGAAAGGCTGCTGGTATGGGGCTGGAGAGCACTGGAGCAGATAAGGCATTAGCCAGCTTTGCTTGGCTGGACCACGTGAGTGATAAAAGGCTCACAAGCCTCTCGGAGGGTTACCAGGCAATAATTTTCCTTGGTTAAGTACCACCCTTCTCACTGTGTCCCTCTGAGCAGTGACTGAGCCCAGGGAGCTTGACCTCTGTGCCAGCTCTCCCCAAGTCTCAGCCATCCAGGAGAAAGTTCCCTGTAGGTACAAGCATCCCCACAACTCAGCCCCCCACTTTGCTCCCTGGTTTCCTAGAGAGTGTCTGTGGTGAGAAGCTCTCATTCTCAGGGCTGCAGGGCTTTTTATGCTGCCAGAGAGGCTCCCTGAGCTGGGGTTCTGTTTCACTGCCTTGCCCTGTCCCTTGATGGCACTGAAAGCTCAACCTGGCTTTGGAACAGAGATCTGATAAAAAGGGAATGGGGATTGTACTGTAGCTCAGCTGCACCAGCCCTTTCTCCTGACTGTGTGCATGTGTTGACATGAGTCCAGCATCTTTTATGCACTCACTTGTAAGGCATGAGCTGGATGCTTCTGTGAAGGCTTTCCAAGTCTGTGATGAACAGGAGCAGCACTGCAGAGGGTTCTTGGTTGACCAGTGAAGGGGGGACCTGCTGCTCCCGGAGTCTAGAGAGCTGCCAGAGCCACCTCCTGCCCTCACAGACTCTGGAGGGATGGGACTCCCATGGGAGTCCCTTCCTGCTTCACAGGCCAAAGCACTTTGTCCTGAGAGTCTCCTGCCCCTGAGCCGTGCCGGGAGGTGAGCAGGAGCACAGTCAGGTGGGATGAGCTGCATTGGGCCGTTGTACCTTGGGCTTCAGGAGATACCACAGCCCTTAACTCATCAAAAATTTTGTTGTCAAAGAGCCAGGCAGGGGCTGAGATGCTCCATAGCTGAGCAGGATTTCCCTCTTCTCTCTTAAGGTGCCCTTTGCCTTGACCTCCTGTCACATCATGGTGCAGACTGATCCCAGCCTAACGTGGCTGCCTCTAACTCTGAGCAGGATGCCCCAGGGTTTAGCTGAGACACTGTGACCCCAGTTTGTCACTGGAGTGCTCTGGTTTCTGGGCAGTTGCAGGTCCTTAAATGACCCCCTGAGAGCCCCAGCCTGGCTGGCAGGGCCTCTGGCAGCACTCAGCTCATTACTGTTAATGATGTGAGGCAGAGCTGAGAGCTGAGGTGCTCGTGATGGGCATCACCACTCAGCTGTGGAGCCGTGCCCAGGTCGACCTGGCACTCCAGTGCAATCAGCCAGTGGGGCTGTGGGACCTGCTGCCCACGTGGGGACCAGCTCCTGTGACAGCCAGGGCTGGTGCTGCTCAGGGTTGTTCCCACACACACCTCCAGCCTGCAGCACACAGGGCCCTGAGCCACAACGAGAGCCGTGCTGGCGTTGGGGCTGGGTGTGGGGAGGGGGTGTGGGGAGGGGGCTGTGCCTGTGGCTCAGCTCACTGCTGTGCAGAACCGGGTGTAGTGGGATGCCCAGCACGGGACCTGGCCTTCATCACAGTGTCCCCCTTGTCACAGGAGCCTTCTGGGCCAGCAGTGAGTTCAGGCACGTTAGCAATGGTGTTCTCTTGGGCAGGAGCCAGGGCTGTAGGCAGTTGCTTGGATTCTTGAAGTCTTGAGGATTAACCCTTTGGGAACTCTCCTTAGTTGGGCTGTACTGTGCCAAAAGCCAGTCCCTGAGCACAGTGGAGAGGCAGGGAATGGGACCAAGGCCATCCCTCCAAGCTTTCTGCCCTTCCAAGATGTTTCAGGTCTGCAGCAGCCAGGGGTGTGGGGAAGGGTCCCTATCCTGCAGGAAATTTGGCACAGGGAGGCCACAGAGCCTCCTCTGCCTGTGCTGGGAGAAAAGGGGAGAGGGCAGGAAGGAAATCCTCATGGGGCCTTCCCACCTCATGGTCCTGGCCAGTGGACACCTAAAGAGTTGGGAGGGCTACTTTGTCCTCACTGAAGCTCCTGCTGCTGCACCGATTTCCCTCCAGCCCATCTCAGCGCACTGACATCAGATGTGGGGTTCCCCTTCCCTGTGTGGTCATTGATCCAACTGCTTTCCCAGTGCCCCTGCTCTGGGGGGCTGTGCTGTCCTGAGCTCTTGCAAACAGCCCCTGAGAAGAGTCCTGAGAGCGGGAGCTGTGGCTGCTGCCAGGGCTGGCAGGCTCAGTGCCCTGTTTACCCACAGGAGGAGAAGGTTTATGTTCAGCACCGCATCCAGGAGAACCGGAGGCTGGTGTGGGAGCTGCTGAGCACTGGGAATGCTCATGTCTACCTGGCTGGGTGAGTGAGGGGTCTCTGCGCAGGGACTGGGGGAGTGGGGCTGCGTGTTGCTGCTTCTCCACCTGCTTGGAGACATTCCCTCGGCTCAGCCCCTGGGGTGAGCACACCCCGTACCCCGACAGGTCCCTGCGGGCTGCAGTGGCTGCTGCAGAGGGACAGCTCGTTCCTCCTCTCCCTGTGTCCTGCTCTGTAAACCCTGGGCTCAGAGGGTTGTTTCTCACTTGAAATCAGAGAAAAGGGTTGTGTGGTGCCCATGGCCACTCATGTGGGCAGAAGGCTTTGAAAGCATAATATACCAGGGCTCCAGAGCAGCAGCTTTGGGACCCCCGGCATGTTCTGTCTGGCTCTTCACACGCAAAACTGCCTCCCGGGGCAGGGACAAGACTGGCACCACAGCCAGTCTCCTTTGACAGCACAGTCATTCTCCAGGTGGTTGTCTTGGACTAGCTGGACATCTTGAACTGCTGGCCAAAGGTGGAGTCTGGTCTTTGGAGGCAGAGCATTGGCAGCTCTGCTCTGAGCTCTGTGCCTCTTTTCCTGGGCAGAGCCCTTGACCTGCCTGCCCTCGTGACTCCCTGCACAACAGGGAGGAGAGGGGACTGCTCCCCATTGCCCAGGGTGAGGGTTGTGAAATGCTTTGGGCTCTTGAGCTGGCAAGAGGCTGGTGATGGTGTTTGTGGTGCACCCTGTGACCTGGAAAGGGCTGTGCAAACCTGGGCCTTGCTGTCGACACGAGCAGCAATTGCAGGAGGCTCCTTCCTGCCTGTCCTGTGCAACAGCAGGAACTTACCCGGCACCTCGTGGGGCCAGACTGGCCTTGCTGCATTCCTGGGAGAGGGAGATTCTTGTTTACTGCCCAGGAAGTGGAGGCCAGGTCTCCCGCCACACTGTCTGTCACTGCTGCCTGCACTGCTGCCTGTGCTGCCGGGCCTCACTGCACTGCAGGGCTTCCTGGGCCCTTACCCCAAACTGGGCCCTCCTACCCTTGGATCTGGGCTTCAGGTTTGCTGCACTTGGGACGTGAGTTGTGCCACTATCCACAGACTAAATGCTGAGACTATTGGGCAGCCGTTGGGTCCTTCTTCCATCCCCTTTCCTACTGTTCTTCTTTGATCCTATTCCCTACTTTCTGGTGCTGACAGAGATACCCCGGGGGCTCCCAAAAGAGGATCAATGTCTTGGAAAGAACAGGGCTTGCACAACTGTCCCTATGGCAGGATTTTGGGTGGCCATGAGGATGGTGTTTTGGGTGTCGGGGTTGCTCTGAGGCTGAGGGCCTTGTCCCTAGCACAGGGTGTCCCTCAGCCCCCATCAGGCAGGTGGGATCCTTGTCCTCCCTGTACAAGTGTCCACTTGCAGAGGGCACTGTCCCTCCCCTACTGAACAGCCCACACTATGTGGAAAGACTCCCAGGATCACCCTTCCCTTTCCTGGCCCACAGATTCTGAACTGCCTGTGGGGTGCCAGACAGGAAGGTGCAGGTGGGCAAGCCCGAAAATGGCCTTTTCCCCCCTAAAAACAGTATTCAGAGTTTCAGCCAGACTAAGATAAAGTGAGTCCTGAGCTGAGTGTCCCTGAGCAGTGTCCCTGGGGCATGTCTGCCTTCAGCCAGGCCAGCTCTGGGGAGCCAGGGCTGTATCTGCTACAGAATTGTTCCCAGCTTGCCTTGCCCAGGGGCAAAAAGGTTGAAAATGTCTCTCTTTTTCTGAAAAAAAATAGCTATTTGACATGTTTTCCATCACAAAGCCCAGCTCCATTATCTTGTACTTGCATATTACTGCCTGACTCAGAAACAATAGACTCTTCCAAAAAAAGAAGACCTCCTTTCTGAGTATTTTGGGATGTTAATCAGCTTCAAACAGCAAGTCAGAATTCTGCCTTGTTCTTGGGAAACAGCAAGGACGTTGCCAGATGCTCGTGCCAATTGGAGCAGCCTGGGAAATTTTTTATTAGATGTTTTTTTTTGTTGCACAGGCAGTTCATCAAATGAAACTCTATCCAGGAAAAAAAGTCTGAATTTCTGATATCCCCTAAGAAATAATTGTGCTTGAAAGCATTGAATTCTATTTGGGTATTTTTTGCGCAGGGGCTCGTGTCTTCTCCTCTATTTCTCTTATTTTGAGGTTTGAACTGGCTTCAGTTCCAAATGTCACCATCAAACCAATCATCTTGGATTTCCTGAGAGCTGGCAGCAGCAGGACGGGAGCGGCTGCTCCTTCCCAGCAGTGTCTTACCCAGCTCAGGATCAGACATGTTTGACTTTGAGTGATTCCTGGGATGAAAGGACAGTTTCCTGCCCTCCTGCCAATAAATTCCAACTCTATGCATATTCCTTGTGTCCCTCTAATGAGGATGCTGGCAAATGGAGCCATGTGGGGCTGCAGTTCAGGCTGCCGAGCTGTGATGCTCCTTCCCCGAGGTCTGGGTACTGCAAATGCTTGCACTGGGAAGCCCTGTGGATAATGGGGCTGCTCTCGAGGGAGGGGTAGGATGACAAGCCTGTCGTTTATCCCGTGCCAGGCAGCCCATGTGGCAGGGTGAGACAGATTCTCACTGCCCTGCTGCCCCCTGATCCCAGAGCACTGGGGTGCTGCCCCTGGTTTTCCTTTCTCACTGCATTGTGCCCTTGCTCTGTCCCCAGGAATGCCAAGCAGATGCCGGTGGCGGTGGCCGAGGCCCTGCAGTCAGTGCTGCAGCTGGAGGGTGGCCTGTCGCCCTCAGAAGCAGAGGAGCATTTAGCAGCCCTGGAACGGTCCCAGCGCTTCCAGTCTGAAACCTGGTCCTAAGCCTGGCTCCCTGCCTCCCCCTTCCCCACAAACTGTCTGAATAAAGGAGCCAGCACAGTGATCTGCCTCTGGCATCTTCCTTGGGCTGGGGTTACCCCAGCCTGGGCAGAGGCCTGTCTGAGGGGGTGGATTTACCCAACCAGCCCTTCCCTGATGGCAGCAGGGTGGGAGGTGGGTGGGAGGGGGCTGTCTCCTGGGGGCTGTGTCTGGCTCCCCATGCCCAATCTCCGCTGGAGCAGAGGTCAGGGGTCTCTGGGGGGATGCTGCTGGCTGATCTGCTGTCCCAGGGGCTCCAGCCCCGTTGGTCTCCATGAAGGGTGGGCAGCACTGCTGGGCATTGCTGGAGCCAGCAATGGCAGTGGCCACTGTTTGAGGTAGGGCCCAGAGGAAGTGAACTGTTGCATGGAAGTCTCTCCACCCTGGCATTAGTCAGCAGCGTTTGCTGCAGGAGGAGGCTGCCTGGACAGACCTGTTCCCCCTGTCTCCAGTGGCCAAGGCCAGCAGGGACAGGCAGAGGAGGAAGCCTCGATCCCTCTGTCTCTGCCACCAGTTCATCATCCTGAGCCTGCTTAATGCTGAGGTCTGAGCTCTGTGTGCCAGCTCCTGCTGAGTTATTGCCTTCCCTGCTCTGCTGCATCTGTCCTCCACCCCATCCTGGGAGCTGCTTCCAGCCCTTTCCCTACAGCCTTGGGGTTGTGCACCCTCCTGGCCCTGCCAATGTCCCAGTGGGACCAGTGCCACCACCTTCCTTCCCCAGTTCAGCAAACTGGGTGCCACCATGTAAATAGCAATTAGGACCCAGAGCATGAATCAGCCAGGGACAGTCCCTGGGAGCAGGCTGGGACAGGAAGAGACAGCGATGCCACACCACACCTGTGACCCAGCCACCCTCCCACGCTCCGAGTCATGGGGTCTTGCAGGGGAGAGCAGAGCCCCAGGGCATTGCTCGAGCTCTGGCACCACAGGGAGGGGGAACAGGGTGGTTTTGGGGCTCCCCACCCCTCTACTTTGCCCTGAGGAGCTCTTGCACTTGCAGCCCCTGGCTGGACTGAGTATCCCCATGGCCCAGGCACAGCCCCGGGGGACAGTGCAGAGCTCCTGCATGGCAGTCATCATGCTGGTGACACCATCCCCTCATCCAGGCAGGATACTTCCTTCCAAGCCCTGCAAACTGCTTGTGGGATATGGCAGGGAGAGATGGCCCAGCACAGGGACTGACCTGGGGCATAGGGAGCTGGACTGGAGCAGCACAGGGCCCGTGCTGGGTGGCTGTACTGTCTCTGAGCGGGGACACAGTGCTGGGGGAACACAGGGCTTGTGCTGGGGGGCTGTGCTGGCTGAGCACAGGAGCAGTGCGGGGAGGCTGTGCTGGTCTCTGAGCTGGGGGGCTGTACTGGAGGGGCCCATGCTGCCGTGCCCAGGGGCAGGGGTGTGGGGAGCACCGGCCGCAGAGGTGGCTCCATTTGTGCTGGGCGAGGCGAAGAGGCGGCCGTGGGCCCGGCTCCTCCCCGGCTCCGGCGGGAGCTGATTGGCGCGGGCATGGCTTCCTGCCCCGGGCTGCTGCATTTGAGCCGCTTCCAGAAGCTGACAAACCAGACTGGTTAGAGCCAGGCTCGGCCCCAGCCCTGCCTGGCCCGCAGCAGGAGGCAGCTGCCTGTGCGGGTGCCCGCCACGCCTGCACCCCTCCTGGCAGAGCAGGCAGCGCCCAGCGCGTCCTCTCCGCCGGACCGTGGCGGGTCAGGACTGCGTTGGTGCTGGGGAGGAGGAGGAGGAGGAAGAAGAGGCTGTTGGATGCTCATGGTGATGCCCCTCTTGGGGTGTTCTGTCGGTGAGGATGATGGGGGTACACCCTGTTTTGATGGCTCCTGACCCTTCGGTCTGGGAGGGTGCCCCAAACTGCGCCAGAGGGATGGTGGGACTCTGTGCACATGTTGCTGCCTCCAAACCCTTCTGGCAGCCGTGCTGAAGGCTACCTGCTGCCCTGGAGCAGCACCCACATCCTGCGCCCAGCCCCAAGGGGCCTCGGGAGGTGGTGGGTGAGGGGGGTGGCCTTGGAGCTGCTGTCCTCATGGAGGCAGCAGCAGGCGAGGAGGCAGAGCCTGGGCCCCAGTCTGTGCAGACGGCTAGTGGGGAAGGCTGTGCCAAGCAGTGGGGTGAGAGTGAGACTGTGGGGCCACGGGACCCTGGGGAGCAACCCCAACTCTGTGGAGAGGTGTCTGCTGCTGCCTGGGGACACTGGAACCCACCGCCAGCGGAGGATGCAACGGAACCACTCCTACCTGGGCATGACGAGCTACCTGCAGGGCAGGACCCTCCTGCTGCCACCACCACCAGCCCCATCCCGCCCCGCAAGGAGAGCCCAGCGCCATGGGGGGTGTCTCCCAGCATGGAAAGCGCCTCCAGCTCCATCCTGAGCCTCTTTGGCAAGGAAGAGGCGATGTCGAGCGATGAGATGGCGGTGGCAGTGGAGCCGTGCCGCGTGCTGGCGGGCAGTGAGGACGAGTGCCCCATCTGCACGGAGCCCTACGACGACCAGCGGCACAAACCGGCCCTGCTGAACTGCAGCCACGGGCTGTTGCCGCGCCTGCCTGGCGCCATCATGGACACGGCCGCCGGCGCCGAGTTCGGCCGCGTGCGCTGCCCCATCTGCCGCCAGAAGACACCCATGCTGGAGTGGGAGATCTGCAAGCTGCAAGAGGAGCTGCTCCTGCTGCACACCCAGCCCGGCTCCCCCGGCACCCTGGCCACCCCCCGGCCCCCCGCCCTGCCGCCCCGGCGCCCCGGCCTGGCCGGTGCCCTCGAGCATCGCTTCCAGGTGCGCTTCCACACCAGCCGCATGTTCGGGTGCCTACCCTGTGTCCGGTACCCGCCCTGCCTCATCCACGGGCTGGCGCGGCTGGAGCGCCGCTGCCGCTGCTGCTACCTCCTGCTCCTGGCGCTGCTGCTGGCGGCAGAGATGCTCAGCTTGCTCCTCATCTTCCTCCCCATCGTCCTCATGGTGATTCTCTTCCTCATCCTCGATAAATAGCGCTGGGTTGGTGCCCCCAGGCTGAACTGTGTGTGGGGAGAGGAGCCCTGCTCCTGCTCTGCCCCAGGGCTGCAGTTGGGTTGTGGTGGCAGCTGGAAACAGGCCTGTGACCCTGACCTGGCGCTGCCGGTGAGCCCGGAGTGGTTGAGGCAGCGGAGGAGCTGGAGCAGACAGCCAAGGGAGGCAACCCCGAAGCTGGGCAGCACCTGTGCCCCACGGGGCACCAGGAGACACAGCACTGGAGCAGCAAAGGGCAGATGGAGTGGGACCCCTTCCTGCACTGGGAACTTCCCTGGCACAGGGCTGGGAACCACAGGGGCTCTGCAGGCAGAGCAGGACTGTGCCGTGGGCTGTGCCACCCACACCCATGACAGACAGCCTGGGATTCCCCAGCATGGATTGGAAATACAACCTGCATTTGTACCACAGCCATGTCCAGCTGAGTTCAGTGCTTGGTCCAGGCTGAGCATTGTCCCCTTGGGGCCCAGTGGTGACACAAGGAGGGGACGGGCACAACCAGTGATCCCCAACCACCCTGAGAGGGGTGCCCACCCCACCCGGCACCTCCCAGCCCCTGCCGTGCCGTGCCGGCCTGTGCTCAGGCCGTGCCCTTCAGGCAGATAAGAGAGCAAACACGGCTCTGTCCCTGCAGCACACGGGTGGAGGAGCCTGTGGTGAGCGGCACTGGGGCCATGCCCATGTGGGACCTGCCCATGGCTGCCGTGGAACAGGAGTGCCCCAGGGCTGAGCAGGGTCTGGGCTCTGCCTCTGGCTGGGCAGCCGGGCTCAGATGGGGGTCCTGTCCCAGCCAGGCAGTGCCCGAGTCACAGTGCAGCTCCTCTGCACCCTTGCTCCTTGACACTCCTTGGGGGCACCTGTACCCTAAGGGGACAGGGATGGGGATACCTCCAGGCTTTCAACCACCTTTGGGCTGGTAGTGGGTGGCAGAGAGTTGTCAGACCCTCGAGATCCCCCCAGGATACCATTTGGGGGGTGCTGGCACCCGTGGTCACAACCTGGGATGTACTGCTCTGTATTTATCACTGCTGGGCTCCTCTGGGTGCCGTGCCAAGGCTCTGCACAGACCCTGTGCAAATCACCCCCCTGGGCTGTCACCCCTCCCCATCCCCGCCTGCCCATCCCTGCTGATGGACTGGTGATACTGCTGTTCCCTGTCCTCCTGCCCAGCCATGGTGGGCTTGTGCAACCATCCACATGTCCCAGCTTTGCCCTTCTCCCCTGGAAACACACCGTGGGCACCTCCCCAGACCTGTGACTGTGGGGGACCACACAGCACCCTCCACCCCCTTCCCCTTCCTCCTGCACAGGGAACCAGGTCAGTGAGGAGTGAGCACTGCCCTGCCCACACAGCCCTGCAGGAAACACATGTCCTTGTGCCCGTGGGACACATGTCCTTGTGCCTGTGGGGGCAGAGATTTGGGCTTGGGCTTTGCAAGGGCACTCGTGCCACTCCCGGTGTCAGCGCTGCCATGTGTTGCTCTGGCAAAGTACCGAGGCACGGGATAGGAGCAGGGCACACCAAAACAGGTCAGACCAGGAGGCAGAGGCAGGTGGGTCGCCCCCAGCCCCTGTGGCACCAAGGAATATTTATTTATACCAAGTAGAGCAGCTCCATCAGGAGAAGCGCCAGCTCAGCCCTGGCTGGGGGCATTTTTGACTGGATGGAGCCTGCAGGGAGGGGAGGCTCAAATACCCAGGGGGGCCCTGTCACCACGTGGGACCCTGCACGTGTCCCTGCTCTACATTGCATGGGGGGTGTGATGGGTGTGTGGGTGAACCAGGCCAGAGCTGCCCCACGGGGATGTGCGGAGCACGAAGCACCCTCCCCTCACCACTGCCCGCACCTTGGGGTGCTGAGCACTGAAGGGCACCTCCATTGCCCCGGGGAGGGGTCCCTGGGGGGCTGTGGTGCAGGATGGACCCCGAGGGCGATGCTGCAGTGTCTGCTCCCAGGGACTGGGTTATATTTAGCACTCCGAGATGGCAGCATGCGGGTGCTGCACCACGGGGAGCAGGGCTGGGGCCCACGGGGCTGACCCAGGGCACAGCCCCTCCCAGTGCCCCCACACAGCCCCACACGGGCACCCTCTGATGCCCTGCTGTCCCCTGGCACCCCATGAAACACTGTGCCTCCCCCAGCACCCTGTGTCCCTGTGCACACCCCCTGCAGCCCCCAGCCCCCATCTCACCACATGCAGCCCCGTGCAGCCCTCACCCACCTCCTCGCCTGCCCCCCAGCTCTTCACTGCTGCCCCCCGTTGCCTCACTGCAGCTCCCCAACCCCTCTGCCCCCTCAGCATTGACTCCAGCACTGTCCCCCAGATCCACCCCATCTCTCCACTCGCAACCCTCACTGTCCCCTCCCGCAATCCCCTGACACCCCATTGCACCCCAATCACATCCCCCAGGTGCTGGCACCGGGGTGACAGGATGTCCCTAGACCAGCGAAGAGGCTGTCCCCATCCCTGCAGGGACCTGCCAACTCTCTGGGGCCAGAGCTCTGTCCTGGCTGCTCCCACTGGAGCCCGGCATGTCCCCCCCGGGTCCTGGCTGTGGGGGTGGCCGTGGGGACGTTGGCAGTGCTCCCAGCCTCGTGCATGCCCTGAGTGTACCCCATCTGACCTGCCTGGGCAGCCAAGGGCTGGGGGTCAGGGGTCAGGAGGTTGGGGATCAGGGGGTTGGGATCAGGGGCCCCACCCAACGAAGGCCAGAGGCATCCCCATCCCTATTGCACCACAACCAGCAGCAGCATCTCCCCCTTTTCACTCAACCCCCCACACTGGGGATATGTCCCCATCCCATACCTGTGAGAGCATGGCCAGAGGGCCAGCAGCCACAGGGCTGGCATGGTGAGTCTCTGGGGGCAAGTCCTGTACCAGAATCCGACCTTGGACGTGGAACTGGGCAGTGAGCAGGAGTGTGTGCCTGTGACTGTGGGCAGACCTCGCCTGGATTTGACCCCAAGAAACCCTGAGCTCAGCAGTCCCTCCCCATCCACAGGGCCAGCACTGCCCTGGGGATCTGTCACAGCCTCTCGGGCTCTGTGCCACCGCCCATTATCCTCTCACTGTGGGGTTGCACCCCGTTGTGAAAGCCGGGTGCTGGCACATGCCATTGCAGGCAGCTTCCTCTCTGCTGAAACAGCGGTTTTGGGTGTGTGACTGCCCTGAGTTGGGGTTTGAGGCTGCATGTCCTCAAAGAAAGCACAGCCCTGGTGCTCCAACCACCTCCTTCCAGCCTGGCTGTTGGTGCTGCATCGCCCGGCACAGCTCTGGCCCCATGCTGGGGCCGGATCCTCCTGCTGCCCGTGTCCGTGGGGAACTGCTCCTGTTGTGCAGCCTCTGGGGCAGGATGGGGCTGGTGGGACCGTGTGCCTGGGGACTGGCCTCAGCAGTGCCCAGGGTTGCCACCACCATCACCTGCAGGAGCAGAGCTGCCCCAGCCCTGTGACCCCCGGCACCAACCAAGTAGGCTGCAGGAGCTGGTTTTCATAAAATCACAGAATATGTTGAGTTGGAAGGGACCCATCCCAACTCCTGGCCCTGTGCAGAACATCCCAAGAATCACACCAGGTGCCTGAGAGTATTGTCCAGACACTTCTTGAACTTTGGGGAGAACAGTTGCGAAACATCATCCCCTGAACCCATGCCAGAGCATGAGCCTGGCCCTTCCCACATCTGAGGACATTTGGGAAATGTCCTCATTCCCAGGAGCAATGTAACCCCCCAAGTCCCCTCTCCCGTTACGGGCCAAACTGGACACTGGGAGAGCCCAGAGCTTCATCCCAGCCTGGGACAGATGTTACAACGATGAGGAGATTTTGTAACTAGTTCATCTGGGAACATTTTGGGGGCATCTTTGCTCACACATGGCCAAACCTGCTCCTGGAGTGATGTCCTGGCCATGCTTAAGCAGCTGGAGGGCCTTGGAGCTCTATGAAAACCCTTTTTGGAGGCACGAAGCTCAGTGTGGTCATGGGAGCATTCAAAGGCTTGGGATGTGACTTTGAAAGACTTTTAATTCACCTGCAGCTGTGACCCAAGGGCTGGCACTGCCCCGTGTCCTTATCCCTCACAGCACACACGGCCTCTCCTCCACTGAGTCCTTATTTGAGGTTAATAGGGCTGGAGAAATGGGCTCTCAGTCAGCACTTGCTCCAGAAAAGCCCCATTTCTTCCTTAATTGCAACTCAAAATTAAATTAGCAGTTTTAAATTTACTCTGTGCCCAAGAGGTGCCACGAGGGTGGGGAAGGACATGCTGTACCCTTCATCCTTATGTAATAGAAAGGGCAAATTCCAGCTTTGAGGGCAAAATTGCTGCCACCTCTGCCCTGGCTGGCCCATTGCTTCTGTGTCTTTGGGGACAGAGATGCTCAGCCTGGATTTGATATGAGCCTTTGGGGTGTTGGAGACATTTATCCTGGGTTCGGGATGAGCCTTTGGGGTGAGGCAGATGCATATTCCAGATGTGGGGCTGCCCCAGCTTCCCCAAGCAGCCACATCAGACTCACTGGGATGTTGCTGTGACCACCAGGAGACACCTGCCCTGTGCCAGGGCTGCATATGCCCCCCACATCCATAAAGGATGGCAGGAATGTGGGTGCAGGATGGGCATGTGGTTGCAGGAACAGAGAGACAGGTAGCAGTGTGCTCGGGGAGGGGGATGGCATCAGCTGCATTATTGATGCTGTAATTCAGCAACTGTGGACTGGGATGTGGTTTTGTTTTCCAGACATAGAAACCCCCCTGGGATGGGAATCATCAACCAAGGACAAGGGGTCTGCAGCCACCCCATACCCTCTGCACCCACCGGGGTGGGGGCTGTGGGACGTGCTGGTGCTTTGGAAGCAGCTGCTCCACCATGGCCCACAGCAGGAGTTGCTGCTCCTGGAGAAGGGAAATATGGGGCCCAGTACTGGGCCAGTGGGGCTGTGCCTGCACAGAGACCCTCTCTGTGCACACACACACAGCCTCCAGCGTGCACGTGCACACACCAGCCCGTGTGCTCAGCTCACACCTCGGGGAGCTGCTGTGTCCTGGGAGTGTCCTCCCAGCAGCTCCTGCTGCGAATTCCTGCCTCTTCCAGAGGGGGAGCTGCCATCCTGGTGACCCCTGGGTCCACTGGGGGCAGGCAGCAGGTGTTCCCCACCGATGCCATTGGCCAGTGCTGGTGGGTGCACAGCAGCCCCCAGGGCAGTCCCTGTGTGCCCCCAGAGAGGGGCTGAGACAGCCCAGCACTGCCCGTGTCCCTGCCCGGCTCCCTCCCACACCATGTGCCACCTGGCATACCCTCGCCTCGGTATCCCACATCACTCAGGGAGAAAGGGGCATCCAGCAGGTGTTTGAGAGCCCTTGGTGTGGCTGGGGACCACTCGCCAAGGTGGGCAGGGTCCCCCACGGTGCCCATCCACGTGCGGTGGGACCAGGAACTGGGCAGGGAGGGGACACGACTGCACCAGAGCCAAGAGCCAGGTTTGAGGAAGAGGTGTCGGCCCAGGGGAAAGCACTAACCCTGGGTATCTCCCCCAGCTTGCCCGAGATGGAACAGAGCCAGGGTGCAGCATCCCGGTGTGTCCCCCACTGCTGCCCGCAGCGACGCTGCCCCAAGACTCCGGCTCGCTGTTCGTTCCAATATAATCTTTATTGGGGAGACTGATGGGGGTCAGAACAAGGCCGGGTATAAAACATGATCATGGTCACAACCAGCAGCGGGAGGCATTGGCAGAGCAACACAGAGACAGTACCGGCCCCGTTCTGCACCAGGGGGTGGTCCCGGGGCTGTGTCGGCAGCAAGGCCCGCTCCCTCGGGGCGGGCAGGGGGATGGTCTGGCCCCTCTCCCTGGGTGGATGCTGAGCTTTGGCCAGTGCCAGGGGCTGCTCTTTCCTCCAGGATGCAGGGTTCTGGGACCCCTCTAGCTCGCTCAGCCCCCATGCTCCGGGGCTGGCTGGCATGTACCCCTGGTGTGCTGGGTTATGGTGCTCAGCCCCGTGGGAACACCCACAAATTTATGGCTTTTTCTTTATTTTTTTTGCTTTTTTGGCAGCAAACTTACTCCTCTGGATGCTCTGGAGAAAGCAAGACTGTGCACAGGGGGCTGCTGCCCTGCCAGCCCCTCCGCACAGGGGTCACATCAGAGATGCTGCTCCAGGGAAGGGACTGTGGGCAGGAGCCAGACCTCAGTCCCCTGCCTTGCCAAATCCCCTCACTGGACCCAGCAATTTGGGATACCGGACCCCATGCCACCCCCAGGAGCCATCTCACAGGGCATAGGTGTGGGTCTCAGGTGGAGCAGCAGAGAACGGGCACAGCTCAATGCCTTTGTGAACACATAATGGGCTGGGATGGGGCAGCTGGGGATGGATGGGGAAAAAACAAGAATCCTCCAAAACGAGGACAAAGTGGAGCTTTCCTCAAGGGCCTGTGGAGGAAACGGGCCGCGTGTCTGCTGGCATCCGAGGGGCCGGTGCGGCGGCTTGGCGTGGCGACTGAGACTCGGCGCTTGGCGGCGTGGCCACTGAGATGAAAGCTTTGGCAAATAACTTACAGAGACGGGGGGAGGAGGGGGCAGCTGGGGACCTGTCCTCGCTTCCTGTGCTGGGAGGGTGGCCCAGTGTGGCATCGTGCACCTCCAGGGCTCCTTGTGCTGCTGCTGCCGGCCGTGGGGCGATGGGGAGGGTGTCACCCCAGATGGGACCCAGCGTCCACTCTCGGGAGAGCCGGGGACAGAGGAGGGAGAGGTGCCTGGGGAAGGAGCACGGCGAGGTGCTCGATGCACAGCAGGGGCACCCACTGCAGAGCCAGGGGGAGCTGGAGCCCCTGGATGTGCTGGTAGATGTGCTCCCCATCCCAGTGTCCCTCGCCCTGGGCACCACCGGTGTGTTGGGGGCTGCTGCCAGGTCCCAGCATCCCCATCACCTCCCGACAGTGCTAGTGAGGACGCTGGTCCCATGTCCTTGGCTGTGACGAGTGTCAGAGCTTTCCCTGGCTGTGCCACTGGCAAAGAGGGGACTGGAGACCAGTCGTGGTGCTGCGCTGAGCTCTCCCACCCACTGTGTGCCAGGAGGTGCGGGCAGGGGCGCAGGGCTCACATGATGGTGCAGGAGGACAGTGGGTTCCGGATGTGGCAGGTGCAGGCGGCCCCACAGTACTGGCGGAAGGTCTGGTAGCAGCTGCGGTCGGTGTCGCTGCTCCACTGGACGGGGTTGGCAGCCAGAGCCTCGGCTGGCAGTCTGTTCAGGATACTGGTGTTGACAGCCAGCGCTGCCAGCCCGTAGTCGGTGAAGAGGACGGTCTCCCTCTTGCAGGTGGGGCAGGAGATGAACTTGTACTTGGGGCAGGACTCGTAGAGGATCTGCAGGCACTCCTCGCACACCGAGTGCAGGCAGGAGAGGATGCGGGGCCGCTTGTTGGTGAAGTTGTACATGTGGCCGCAGGTGGGGCACTCCAGGGGCTCGCAGGGCGTCGAGGGGTGCAGCACGTACTGGTTGACGATCACCTCGTCCGACGGGGGCTGCCGGCTAGCAGACCTCGGAGCTGCCCTTCCGCTGGCTCTGGTACCCGCCTCTCGCCGCGGCAGGGGGGGAGTCCGGGCAGCGGCAGGGGGCCGGGGTGGCATCCAGGCGGGGATGTCCCCGCACGCCTGTTGACGATGATCTCGGACTCGGAGGGCCACGCACGCTTGGCCACAAGGGGCGGCTCGCGGCGCGGGGCCGGGCGCGTAGCGTGGCTGCGACGCCTGCAGCTCCGAAAACTTCTCCGGGTGGATGATTTTCATCGCCTCCATTTTAATGATGACCTGTTGCCCTTTCAGACACGACATGAGTATCGTTTTCACATTACTGTCCACTGCTCTGGGGTCTCCGAGGGACGCCTGCATGAGGCTAAAACATGCTGGCAGCCTGCTGAGCTTTCAATCTTGGTCTGGCAGCGGAGCAGAAGCACGGGGAGCAGCTGCTGGCGCGGGAGAGCATCCTGGGGACACGGGGCAGCACCAGAGGGCCCCACGCCCCTCTTCTCCAGCCAGCCCTGAGGGTGCCAGGTGCGAGGCCGGGGCAGGCAGGGGAAGGCAGGGCTCAGAGTGGCATCCTGCCTGCCTTGCAGGATGCTCTTGGGCGGGCGATCAAAGTGTCAGTTCCCTGCAGCCTCTCTGGGATGTTATGGTGACATTGGCAGTCACTCAGCAGCCCTCCTCAGTCACACAGCAGCCCTCCTCTTTGCCTTCACTGCCACTTCCCACCAGATCAGTTGCAGTCAGGAACAGTAATCTGGGGATGGTGATGCCGGGCACTGCCCGGGGCAGGTGAATCCAGGGAGGGTCTCACAGGAACCAGAAGCAGCTCTCAGTTTGCCCCAGCCCAGCCTTTATTCCTGTTTACTCGCGGTGGGATCCTCGTGGCGCTGAGGAATGTGTTTGCAAATTCCTTTGCTCTGACTTCCCAGCTCTCCCACTTAACGTCACCGGCAGCTCCCACAGGGCAGGGTCTCAGGGTGCATCCCCTGCCGGAGGGCAGCTCACCTTGGCTGCTGCGAGGCCACCAGGCACCTTGTCCCCTCCGTCCCTGGTACCTCTGTCCCCAGCTCAGCTTCTTGCTTGCTGGAAATGAAAAGCAAGAGAGGGTTGGATCCAAGGCTCTTCAGGGATCTACTGGCTGCCAGCACTCCCTCGGGATGCCTGCCTGCCTGCCTGCATCCCGGCAATTTGGCAACTGAGCCCTGCAGGTCCTGTCCATCCGCCCGCGTGCTTGGGCTGCGGAAATGGGAGCAGGCAGGTATTTCCCCACAGGCATCCCCTCAGTGACCCTGAGTGTGGGGTCCTGGAACCCCCCTCTGCCCTGGGGATGGGAGGGTAGGTCCCCCCGTGTCCCACTGGGACACAGGGCCCCTCCTGAAGGGGCTCCTCCACCGATCTGCCTCTGCTCAGGATTTTCTCTCACGTTTAGCCCCTCCTCTGCTCAGTGGATCTATTTTTACCTCCATCGCTTGCTCCCGATCTGTCCCTGCTATTATCCCTTCCTCCAGCTTCCTCTCCCCCTTCCCATCTCCCTGCCCTTGTCCCGGGGCTTCTGGACAGGACGGTCCAAATTTGGGGGCAGGAGATGGGGAGCAGGCACCCAGCCTGTGGCCATTTTCTCCCTCAGCAGCCCCTGTGCCAGCCCAGCTCTCCTCTGAGAAGGGCGAAGGCGCTTTCCTCCATCACACGGCAAATCCTGTTAGAGGGATGCCTGCTCCTGCTGAGCGCTGCCAGGCCTGGCAGAGGGGGCCCGAGGGGGCCATCTGGTTGCAGCAGGAGCCTTTGGGGATGAAGAGAGGCCATGGGGGTTCAACCCCAAGTGCCTGAGAGCTGGGGGGGGCTGGATCCCTGCCGAACCCCAGTCGAGGTGTCCCAGGGGCCATGCCCTGGCAACACCGGGGTCCTGCAAGCATCTGGCCCTGAGGAGGGAGGCCTCACGTCCTGCATCCCCCATCATGGGCCCACATACTGCACCCCTCACCCTGCACCCCACAAGTGCCATATATTCCTCCCCCCTGCCCCGCAGACAGCAGCAGCCCCAGGGGCTCTGCCTGCAGCTCTCACAGAGACACTCACCCACGGGCACAGTGATCCGGGTGGTCAGAAGTGCCACACACTGTCACCATGTTCCCAAGCTCCTGCTGTCACACCCCTCCACACACAGCCCTGGTGCAGCACTTTGCACCCCATCACCCCGGGGTGAAATACAGCCCCCCACTGTACCCCACATCCCCATCACCCTGTGGCAACACAACCCCCCCCCCATACCCTGCACCCCATCACCCGTGGGGCAACACAGCCTCCCCGACATAGCCTGCACCCCATCACCCGTGGGGCAACACAGCCTCCCCGACATAGCCTGCACCCTCATCATCCCTGGGGCAACACAGCCCCCTGATGTACTCTGCATTCCCGTCACCCATGGGGTGACACAGCCCCCTGCTGTACCCCACACCCCATCCCCTTGGGGTGACATCCTCAGCACTTCTGGGGTGACTCAGCCCCCCAGTG
>NW_021940039.1:10859663-10879049 GCF_001715985.3 Manacus vitellinus | reverse complement strand
CACCGGGGAGTGGGTCCCCCCCAGCAGCCTCTGCAGCCCTCGGGCTGAGGAGAGGCCGGACCGCCAGGAATGCCCCCACCACCGCTTTTTCCCCACTGTCGAATCAACCGTGCACCCCACCGTGTCCCAGGGGACCCGCGGCCACCCCCACAGGACCAGAGCAGAGGAGCTCCCCTGACAGCCCTCCAGGCCTGGCTGAGCTCCAGGGCAGCCAGGCACAGGGTCTCGCTGGTCCCTGGGGAGTTGGTGGGCTCAGAGTGGTGGGTGGGGGGTCACATCAGCCTTGCATCCCAGCAGCGGTGCCAGGTCCATCAGAGCACTGGGGAGCATTGCTCACTGCCATGGTGAGCTGGCTTGGTCAAACCTTGCTGGTTTGACCCCATCAGTGGCACAGGCAGACCTGAGCCTGTAGGCTGGGGACAGGTGCCCTGAGAGAGTGACTCCTGGTCTGTGTTTCCTGTCTCCTGCCATGCCCTGGCAGATATTAGAGGCCAGGTTGCCCTCTCCCCCCACTGTGATTGCCTCCAGCATGGGGAGTCCCCAGGCAGGCAGCCCCACGTAGAACCCCCCATGTCCCATCCCCGGACCCAAAGCTCACAACCAAACCCCCCAGTGACAGCAACCCAGGCACATGGGCACCAGAATCCAAACCTGCTCCATCCCTCCATCCCACCCTGGCTGGGGCAGGGTGCTGGTGGGCACTCACTGGGCTTGTCTGGGTGCTGCTGGAGTTTCCCTGCTCATGTCACCCATTGCCATTTTCAAGCTTTTTATACTCCTTCAGGATTTTGCCTGGATTTTGAGGCCTGAAGGTTTACCCTGCCCAGACCTGCTTGCTGACCCTCCATCCCCACTGCAGTGACGACCCAGCCAACAAGGGGTCTGTGTCATCCTGGGGCTGTGCCCTGACCTCACACCCACACTGTGCTCACACCATGGCTGTCCTCTGGCCCCTCCATCAGTGGGATGAACACAAAAACTGGACTTCACATATTTCACAGCTCCATTGGGCCTTATGCAGCCCTGAGATGATCTGCTCACCCAGGCAAGGATGCTAAAAGTCTCACCCACATGCCTGGCCTGGCAGAGATGACCAAAGCCCCCCAGGCAGAGCAGTGCCCCGGTGTCCTGAGGGCTCAGCTGTACTTCATCCTCAGGCTGGACCGACCCCAGAGTGTGGTACCCCGGAGACCATGCAGTGTCACCCACCAGCTGCCTCTGCCTGGAAATCCATGTTTGCTTGTTGACAGTGTTTACTGGTTGTGTTTTTAATCCTCAAGTTTCTCTCCCTGGATAAGAGATTTTCTAATGACTTTGCCTCTAGTCCCTCTAAATGCCATTCTTTGATCTGCTCACCTGCCCAAATCTGTGAGGCTGCTGCTGTCTCGCACCCTAACACTGCTAAACAGGGATTCCCTTAATCTTCCCTATCCTCCCTGTGTCAGTTTTTCCTGACTTCCCTGCTAATGTGCCTGGATGCAGACAGCAAGAACCAATATATTACGCTTGAGCTCACTGAGAAAAGGAAATTGCAGGAAGTGAGTGAGCACGAGCCATTTTCTGTTATTAATTCATATGGCATCCCCGTGCTGACCCAGCTACACGGTGTTATTATGCTGCTACTCCATGAGTTAAGTAACAGCTCTATTTAAAAATAATCATAAATTACATTGGGCATCTTTTCTGCTGAATAAGAGTGTGTTTGTGCCAAGGTGCTGGGATCCTCCTGTTGCCCCAATGGCTCTGCCTCTGCTTTGTATGCTCGATGCAGAGCTTTCCCTTTTCTCTGCTGAGTTCATTCACCAATATCTCTGCTTTCTACCCAAACTGAAAATAATATCATCCTTTAAACCCCAGACCCTTCATCTCTGTCTGGACCTGGATGGCTGTGGATTTGAGTGATATCCCTACCAAATCTCAGCCTCTGTGACCAAGCTCTAACATTTGTCTTTGGGTCTTGTCTCTTGTTCTTGGATTTAACACCTAACTTTGTCATGTACACATATATGCAGCATTATCTGCATATAAATGTACATACTTTGGCTGCATGTGAATATCCTCAGAATGCCTTCTGAGCTGTGCTGATGTGATATGGCATCCTCTCTGGGCTTTTACAAGTGGCACTGATGTATTTTACCATTTTCAGAGACCTTCTCAGCAGGCCAAGCATGCCTTTGGGTTCAGAGGGAGCTCCTCAGTTCTAGTGTACCTGCTGTCCTCAGGTCCTCTGTCGAGCTCTCCTTGGGCAGACACACAGGAGCAGCTTTGCCTGTGGGTTCACTTCATGCGTCCCAAATGATTGTTTTGTTGTTTATAATCAAGAGGTTATTATTGTAATTATGTTGGTCTTGGGACCACACCGCACAAAACCACAGTTTCTTTCTGCCAAACTCATACATTACCAGTGTCACAAATGGATCAGTTCCGAACCTTTGCTTTAGAGGTGTGCTGGGAACTGTAACACCACTGGCCAGTCCCTGCTGAGATGAACGATGATGCCAGAAAGTCATTTGACCCTAAATTTCTTCCTCACCATCTGCATCAGTCATCATCTACTCAGTCATCCAGCTGTATGCTCAGGATTTTACTGCCCTTTGGATTTATAATGCCTGCAGGGAAGGACCTCTTCTAACAGGACGGCCCTGTCCTTGGTCAGTGTTGACCCTGTGCTGTGACGACACCCGTGTCTTTGTTTTCCACTCAACCCCAGTGAGCTGACAGCCCCGTGTGTGCCCAACCTTCCTGCCCCCCATCCCACATCCCATCCACGCTGTCTGTGCTCCTGGCAGCTCCTGGAGTGCCCTTTGCAGTGACCCACATCACCTTTATTTACTCCTTGCTGCTCTCCTTACTGAGTTCCTTTGCCCGGGTCCTGCACACATAAACAACTCTTTCCAAAATCCAGTCTGTTTCTCACACCAATCTTGTTTTGCACTGGTGAATCACTCATCACATAGATAATTCACCCACAAAAAAATGAGCTCATCCTCAGCCTTCCAGAGAGCAGCTTTACCAGCAGGCCCTTGCGGGGCAGCACCGGCGCCGGCGCCGGAGGGACAGCCCAGCCTGGGGCGGCTGGGAGAGGTGGCTGCAATGCCCATGCTCCACATTTTCATCCTTCGTGCTCCATCCCCTCAGAACTCTCTCCTTCCCAGGGAAGAGCATCAGGAGAAGGAACCCCAAGTGCCACAATCATCTCTGTCCCAGGCTGAGGCCCTCCAGGCCTGTGTGAGGTGGTATCAGCAGCCCAGAGCAGACCCCAGCAGAAGAGGAAAGCATGGCAGCTCTCATCTGCCAAGCTGCTCCACCAAAACCAACACAGGAGCTGTCTGTGCAGCTTGCCCAGGCAAAGCAAACACCATTTTGAGGGAAGGATGCTATTAAAATATCTGCCAAGAAACCAGTAGAGTCGCTTGTTGTCAGCTGGTTGGTGGAAGATGCCACAGCTGCTGCAGAGCTGGTTCTCTGGTTGCTGTTTGAAACAGTGTGTGGACTGCTGGTGGTCAGGACCTGGCCATTGATGCTCTTGCAGCACAGTCCTAACACACTGGTGGGGGGCTGGATGTAGTAGTTTCTAGGCTTACAGCTGTCTACGGAGACTCCACCACGAGAAAAATGGTGCTCAGGAGATCCCCAAAGTGTCTATAGCCTACCACACACAAACCTCCAGATTCTGGGAATTATGAACACCCTGACACACCATGGTACTCTGGCCAGCTTGAAGGTTACAGATGTTCCTAAAGCCCCAACAGATTGCAAGGGGTATAATCATTATTTTTACCATTAGTGGCTCCATTAGTTTAGTGATTAATACTGTGGCCACTTCTGTGAGCCCTTGGTGTGAAGCGGGTGCCCACCTTGCTGGTGCTGCACTGAGCAGGAGAGCAGGGGGGAGGAGGAGGAGGGTGATCAAGGCAGCAGGGTCAGAGGGACCACCTCCCCTCTCCTTGGATGTGGTGACCTTCATTCCCCTCCCCAGCAGCTCCCTGCCTGCAGATCTGGGGTTTCTCAACTGCCAGGAAAAAACACTCATGGAAAATTTATTGCTTTCCACAGTTATCTCCTGAGAGGAGTGAGAGAATGAGGTTCTAAAGCCACAAGCCAGGATATGGGAAATTCCAGCTGTATTTCCATATAGCAAAACAGCAAAAAGCTTTTTCACTGTGAGGGTTGAAGAGTAGACTAGGGCACAGAGAGGTGGTGACATCTCCATCCTTGGAGATGTTCAGAGGTCCAGAGCCACATGCTGGCCGCGCTCTGACCAGGGGCTTGGACTGTTGGAGTGGGACCAGCCACAGTCCTCATAAGGCAAGTGGGGTCCCCTGTGCCCATCAGAGCCCCTTTCTTCATCTGGGGCTGCATCTTACCCAGCCCTGTGTATGCACAGTCCCATGGACTCCTCGGGAAAGGAGGATTCCATGCCTTGTTGGTGATCCCACAGCAGCAGAGTCACATCAGAAACTCCCTCCCTGTCCTGAAGTGCCACCGGGGGCTGACAGGGAGGTCTGGAGCCTCCCAGGAGCTGCTGGCCCAGGCAGGAGTGACCACAAAGCCCCAGAGCCACATTTCAGGGGTGAGAGGGTTCAAGGAAGACCCACTTCCTTTAGAAAACACTTTGTGCCCAAGCAAAACAGGACAGAGCTGGCCCAGAAATAAAAATGGCAGCTTTGCAGAAACCTTCCCCCTACCCATGCAGCCCAGCTGACGCTGGGTTTAACAGGGCCCGAGGGATTTGAGGCTCAGAAGAAACCAGAGCATGTGCCAGAGCCAGGTAGGGCCGCTCTCCCATCCCTCCTGCGCGGGTGCAAGGCTGGTGGAGCAGCTCCTGTGCCGGCCACGCTGGGGCTGCGGGAGCGCCTCGTAATTGTGGTGACATTGAGCGTTCGCTTTGCTGGCTCCCTGGCAGAGCCCGGCGCTGCCTGTGCGTGTTCGCTGACAGCGCTGCTCGCCTGGAAGCCGCGCCAGGGCACGAAGTGGGTCGGGGAGGAGGCGACGGCACAGCAGCCCCGTGCCGGTGGGGCGGGGTGGTCCTGGCACGGGGCACGAGGGGCACAAGGTCCTGCTCCTCCCTCCCGGCCTCTGCCTCGGCCGGGACACTGCTCCGGAGAGCAGCCCAGACTGAAGCAGCAATTTGGTTTTGCAGCATAATTTCAGCTTTTGCAGGAAAACTTCCCTCAAGGCAGTGGATGGGACCCACTGAGTCCTGCATGGCTCCTGTCCCCCTTGCTCTGGATGCAGCCCCACACACGAGGCTGTGGCCATGCTTGCAGATTGTGGGATCCTACTGTCCTGGGACTCCCGGCAGGACCTGGGGACACGATGTGCTCCCCCATCCCTGCTCCCAACAGCTGGCAACACTCCCTGGGTCTCCTGCCACCCCTTCTGCTCAGCTTGGGCAACCAATGCTCTTGTCTGGAGCACCACAGTTGCATTTCTGGGTCAGTTGGGTGAATTTGAGCGTTGAGCTGAGGATTTTTCCCTGCATGCCTGTAACCCTGCATGGGGAGCTGTGTGGGTGCAGGGTTGGGAGCTGTCCTGGCACGGCTCCTGATCAGTGGTTGTGGGGCACAGTGGGGCTACCAGAACAGGCACTGATGCTGTGCTTTGAGCTCAGGAAACTGAGCCAACACTTGCTCTGAGTAGCTAGGGAAGAGGGGTGGCTGGCAGACCTGGGGATGGGATGTATAGGGGGGCAGATGTGGAGCAGGCATGAGGAATTGCAGGAGCTGGTGAACTCCCCAGCACTGCCCTGGGAGGAAGCTGGGGGCCCTGTAGAGCCTGTGGCAGAGGGTCCCTGGGAGGGGCTGCCTCCCATGGTCTGACAGCATCATCTGACCTTGGGGTTTCCATCACTTTTCTTCTCCCTGATTTCTTCAGTTCTCCAAGGGCCTGGGCCAGTATGTTTGGTGCCAGGAGCCATCTGGGTCACTACTGAGGACCTTGTGATCTGTCTTTCCACTCTGGTCTCTCCAGAGATGACCCCCTGCCCAGTGCCTTGGCTGGAAGGGGACCCTTGGGAACAAAGGCGTTGCAGCAGCCTGGTGCTGCTGTGCAGTCTGTGGGGAAGCAAGTGGTCCCACCAGCTCCATCCCCAGTGACACATGGGGAGGTGAGGTTGTTCCATGTAACAGAAACCAGGGCTCCAGCCTGGGAGGGGACCCAGCATGCCTGGACTGCTGTGGGAGCTGTCAGGGTGCCATCAGGGACTGTACTGTGTCCCCAGGACAGGGAGGGGTAACCAGAGAAACCTGGGCCAATGTGAGCCATGTCCCTCTCTGCTGGGGGCACGTGTGTGTTTGGGGGGGAAGGGGAAACTGTGCAGGGCAGCAAGTACCCACATAGCCCCCCAGATGCTCTGGAGCCCTCATGGTCCTATGGGTGGGGAAGAAAGTGCAGTTTTGGGTGAAGGCTTGAGACTGATGGCTGTTCCCCAGCAAGGTAGATGGGGTCTCTGGGAGGCCCCCACCTGCCAGGGCTCACCCAGCCGTGGCTTTCTGCAGGACCCTGCTCTACATGCGAGGTTTGGGGCCGGCAGAGCTGCGGAGGAGGCTCTGTACCAGCGCAGGGGCTGCCTGCCCGGCGGCTGCCTGCGTGCCAGCACAGAGCTGCCAGCCTGCGCCAGCCCTGCGCCCGCATCCCTCCCTCAGCAGACACAAATGGGAGCAGACAGGCCAGCTCAAACGGTAAAGATCAAACCCCCAGAGCCTGGGGCTGCTGTCAGCATGGGCAGGGTGCTCGGAGCCATCCCAGGAGTGGCAACCCCAGTGCTGGCCCTGCCTGATGGTGCCCCTGCCAAAGTGCTGTGTCCCCACATGGCTGCAGCATGAGAATGCTGGCAGGAGCTGCCAGGGTGCTGCCCATGTTGCTGCCATGCTGCTGTGACCACAGCAAGGGCTGGCTGTGGCCAGGGCAG
Source organism: Manacus vitellinus (assembly GCF_001715985.3). NCBI lineage: Eukaryota > Metazoa > Chordata > Aves > Passeriformes > Pipridae > Manacus > Manacus vitellinus. The sequence continues at coordinate 10,872,136 of NW_021940039.1, read as the reverse complement.
AGGATACAGGGGTTTGCCTGCCCTGGATTTCTGGTCTGGGGGGATGTACAAGCCTCTGCCAGGATGCAGGAATAATGCAGCTCCTCTTGCTGGGCTCTGCTGACAGGGATGCCCAGGCCCTTCTCAGGGATTCTGCCCTGGCTTCTCCATGGACTCAGGAGGGTAGGGGGAAGGTGGCTCTGAAACACAGCACAGCCAGGAACCACTGTGGGAAGGCCCCTGCGCTGTCCCAGCCTGTGTTGGTGGGTGCAAAGTTCAACCTCTCACCCCAGGCTCCTGCTGAGCCGGCAGCTGTGGGACAGTGAGGATGGTGCAGCCACAGTGGGTCACAGCTCCCAGGAAGCCGTATGGCTGCACCCACGTGCTTGAGGAGTGAGGCAGGATGGGCGAGCACGGTGTGTGTCTGGGGCAGGACAGGCAGCACCCACCAGGGCGATGCAGAGGAACAGAGGCAGATGCCAGTGGCACAGGGCTGGCACCCCGGGAGCTGCAGGGCTGAGCATAGCTTCCTCATTCTCCTCCAGCACCAAAGAGTTTTGAAGGGAGCCCTGGGACACAGCATGGGCCACAAACACCTGGATTCTGCACAGCCAGACTCTTTCCCATCAGGGAAGCTGGAAACCACTGCCCCAGTGCCTACACCCTCCAGCCAGAGGTGGCCCCTTCCGGACAGCAGTGCTGCTGCCCGGTGGAGCAGGAGGGCCGAGGGTCCACGGTACAGCTGGGGAGCAAGGAGAGGGCACAGCTAATTGGGATAATTGCTAAAGCAGGCAAGGAGCGAGTGGGGAGGGAGGAGGTGAACAAGGAGCCGTTGTGCACAGGCGGCCCAGGCACGCGGCCTCGGCACCAGCCGGCAGCGAGAGCCAAACAAACGGGGACTGTTCGGAGCGAGGGAGGGCAAGCAGACGGCAGGACAGAAACCAGACCTCCACTGGGAGAGAGCCGGAGCCAAGGGCTTAGCTGGGAGCTGGGTGCTGCACAGGGTCTGCCTGCTCCCCCTGTGGAGAGCATTGCCAGACTGCCACGGCAAAGCCTTTACTGGGGCAGGATGGTGCCATCATCAATCCATCCCTGGGGCACAGGACAAGGGAGAGGATGGCAAAGTGCTGGGGATACTCCAGGCCAGGAGATGAGTGACAGCCCTTCTGCTACAGCCATCCCCTGGACTGGAAATTTTGAATCACAGAAATATGGCAGGAAGTCAGCTCCTTGTCCTAAAAAAGCAATCGGCAGGTGAAGTTGCTGCAAAAGTCTCCACGTGGTTGGGGCACAGAGGAAGCTGCGGCATCGCCCGCACGGCTGTTCACAGAGGAAGAGAAGCGGAGACTGCAGGAGCTGCCGAGGGTGGGAACCAGCAGCTGCCCCTGCCTCGGCACGGCTGCTCCCTCCGCAGGAAGGAGGTGACATTTGAGGAGGAAAAACCGTGGCCGTGTACGTGAGCTGCCCAACCCCGTGTCCCCAGCTGGAGCTCTTACAGTCTGTTCTCCAGGTGTCTGCGAGTGAGTGTTTAGCTTTGGAAGACATCCCGGGCTGTTTGCTGCTGCCTGGCTCTGTGTGGGGAGCTGCAGGTTACGGCCCAGGGACGCAAATCCTACAGCATCGACCTGCCGTGGCACTGGGCTGAGGATGGCAATGGATGAATTGCCCTTCCTAAAATCCCTGTGAGGCAGCACAAGGCCACCCCACTGCCCCTCTCCCTGTGGCACACTGTGGGTGAGGATGCACAGGCACCCAGAGGGATATCTCCATGCTGGCCAGAGGCTCTGCTGGAGCTGGGATTTTGCATATGGGTAGGACAGAGCTGGGGAGAAGGTTTTGGCACTCGAGGATGGTGCCAACCAAAGTGCCTGGCTCAGCACTTGCCTGCTGCTTCCTTGCATATTGAGCAGCAGCTCTGCAGGGGCAGCAACTGGCTCCTGATCCAAAGCCCATTGGGAACAGCCCACCCTCAGCCCCAAAGCACTCGGCAGCTGGGAGGAGACGGGAAGGACTTGCTCCAGGCCAGGAAATCCTTGCTTTCTCCTCCAGTCGGGCCGCAGTGGGCAGCCACAATGCACGTTTCCCTCGCGCCGCTGCCAAGCCCTGGTGTGACCCGGGGGTGGCTGAGCCGGGAGCCGCAGGGGAGAGCACGGAGCGTGACTGCGGGAGGGCGATAAGGAAACCGGCTCCTCTGCCGGTTCCTGCGGCTGCAGAGCCCGGGGAGAGGCAGGCAGCAGGCCAGGCACCGGCTGCCTCCTGAAATGCTGGTATGGCCATGGCAGCCTGGACACTGGGTTATGTATCCAACTCCTTATCCTCGGGGCACACAGCATTTCCCTGTCAGGGGGTGGGCATGAAGCTAGAAAGGCTTTGGGCTCCACAGCTCGAGCATCCCCGTGTGGGTGCCTGACACTGTGCTTGGAGCAGCCTCGACACACCGAGTACTGTGAAGGTGCCTCTGCACTGTCCTCACCCCCACGGGCACCAGGCAGGCGGTGGGTGCCCAACACCCATACGTGCCACATGTGCACGTGTGCCCCTGCACAGCACACCCCTTGTCCTCACGGTGCTCCTGGTGTCCCTGTCCCCACTCAGAGCCTGCAGGGTGGCTGAGATGTCACATCGGGAGAGCACAGCATGAGCAGGATGGAGTGGGCAGCGGATCCTGTTGGATCTGGGTTGCTGGCAGCCCTTTCAGGGATGTGCTCTGTCTGCAGGGTGAACACCAGAGCCTTGGGAGGGTTTTGCAGAGAAGCCTGTGCTGCCCCTCAGTACTGAGCTGAACCCCAGGAGTTGGTATGGAGAGCAGGATCGGGCCTGCTGCAGGATGGGTGCAGGCTCCAGGGCCCCGGTGTGTGCACCCATGTGCTGACACAAGTGACGAGGCACATCCTGGTCCTGCAGGCAATCCCTCCTATGAGCAGCTTTGGCAGGTCGCTTCCAGACTCCATTTTGGCTTTAAAAGCTGCTGCCCTCCTTTGGGACACATGGCTTTCCCTGAGAGGAAACCAAGCTATGAAAACTCATTGCATGCCATGGGCAGACATGGAGACAGCAGGGTAGGGACTCTGAGCGTGGGATGCTGAGCACAGGCCTGGGGACACCACCTGAATTCTGTGCCGGGGTTTCCCACCCTGGGGTGCTGGTGAGGGGCTGTGCTGCTGAGGGGCACAGAGCACCAACGCCTGCAGCTTCCATGAGCCCTCAGCCCCTGGCAGATCTGTCCCTGGGTGCTGCTCTCTGCTCCCTACATCACTCCTCAGACGTGCACCAGCAGGGTCTCCTCCATGGCAGCCTCGTGCCCACAGCCTCCAGAGCCTTCTCCCCACTTGCTGGGTGTCCAGCTGAGCCCTTGTGCTGGTGACACCTATCCTTGAGATTCCCCTTAGGGATGCTCACCCCACTGATGTCTCCTGCCCCCTGGGCCACCCCATGGTCCTTCCTTCTATACTCCCTGGCCTTGCTCTGCTCCTTAATGAAGAGGCAGTCAAGAATTAAAACAAATGCCTTGAAGAAAACCTCTCACAACTGCTTTCCACTGAGAGAGACTTGTGGTGTCCCAGAGGTGATCATCCTACATGTGTTTCACACAGCCCAAATTTGGGGTTTGCCTTCCCATCACTGCACTGTCCCAACCCACCCCCGTGTCCTTTCCACACACCGGCCACCCCCGGGATCTCCTGAGCTTCAGCGAAGTCTTCAGCCCCCCAGGGTTTGCTGAGCAGCCTCCATCTGCGTGGAGGGCTCACCGAGCTGCCCCCCAGCTGGCGGCAAATCCTTTCCCTCCAGGAAGCGTCATCCTGCATCATCCCCCGTTACTGACGGGCTGCAAAGAGCATCACCACCCTCATGTGCCGGCTCCACGGCACTGCAGCTCCCACGAGCCCCTGGGAAATATTTACCAAACGCGACCTGTCCGTGAGTTTTTTATTCCTGGTGACTGAGAGAGCCCTGGGAGGAGCTGGGACTGGGGAAGCTCCACCGCCGGGATGCCACACATACCTGTCCCCAGCAGAAGAATGTCCGGGAGCAGAATGCACTTTCTGGTTTGTTTGGTTTTGAGTTTGTTTTTTTTTTAACAAAGAAATGTCCCTTTTGCTGTGTGTGAAACACCAGTGAGCTGAGACATGCCATGGGATCCCTGCAGTTACTGGTATCCTGGAAAAACTCCCAACAGCTTGTGCTGGGTCACACAGGGTCAGGGGCTGTGGGTCCCCTGCTGTGGCACAGCTGAAAGATCTGTGACTTTAATGGATGGCTATTGAGGAATTGCTGAGGCAGCCTTTCCTCCTGGCTGCACATCCCATGGTTGGGGGTGCTTCTACCCCTGAGTACCTGCAGCCCACACTGGGAATCCAGGTCCTGGCCCCCTCCACAGGGCTGCCCCTTCATTTTTGGGCTTCAAGTGAGCTCATGGGCCAGTCAGAAAAAAAAAAAAAGGAAAACAAAGGTTGACTTTTTTCCTCTTTCTCCTGGTTTTCCCAGGCTCCTCCTCAAGTCACCAGGATTGCCACCTGGGCTGCATGGAGCCCAAGCACATTCCTCTGGAAGCAGCATCTCTGAGAACATCCCGCTCCATCATATCTCCAGGGTGGGCATTGAGCTTTTGGTTGTTTTTTTCTCTGTAGATTCCTTTCCCCCCACAAACTATTGCAGGAAATCAGGCTGATTTTAGGCAACAAAGAACCTCACAATAGTTCAGCTCCTCCATTTACTGAAGGAGAGCACAGCTCTGAAGCACCTGCCAGCTCCCAGCTTGGTGAATCCCAGGTGGGACAACTCCAAACCAGCAACCTGAGCCTCAGTGCAACAACTTTTCTGACCTGAGGATCCTCCATCATCTCCAAACCCTCCAAGGATCCACATGAGACTGCTGGATGTCGTTCTTGGAGATCAATTTGGAGAATTTCTTACCAAGAAATGAAATGTTTGAACTTCAGGCTCCAGATTAGGGGTTGCTGCTCCTGTCTGGTGATAACTCTGCTCTACTGGGGCTGCACTGCTGCAGATCTGCCCCATCACCAGCACTGGACAGACACCGAACAACTCTGCTGTGCCTGATCTTCTCTACATGGCTCTCTCAGTATGGAGAGACAAGGAGCAAGGAATGATGCTTTTCAGTGCTGAAAAGGACAGGTTTTGGCTTTCACCACTGAATCGCCCTCCTGGGGAATAACATTATATTTAAAGGACTTATTTACCTCAACTTGGGGGACTGGAGCACTCCTGGAGAGGGGGCTGAGGCACATCATCCCCCACCAGTGGGGACGTGAGCTCTGAGCCACCTCCCGCCCGCAGGACTGTCCATCCTGTCCACCCAGGGGACAATGAGGTGATCTCAAGAGCCCTGGAGCCCAGAGTTGTATGGATTCAGGTCTGCCTGATGCTGCAATGCTCTACAAATGCAAGGGATGGTGATGGCCACAGCTCTTGGGGCATTGGCAGAAAAGCCAGGACATCCAGTCCCAGCATCTCAACCTCCTTGAGTGTGTTTGCTGGCCACAACCACCTCCTCTCTCCAGCTCCTGTTACAGACAAACCCACACTCATTTGTGGAGGAGGAACCCCAGTGGAGCCTCCTGCCCCACACATGAGAGAGGCTGGGCTGGATGTGTCCCGTCTGACAGCAGCACCTAAATGACTGGTGCCAATGACCCAAGTGGCCAGGGTCCCTTCTCCAGGTGCCATGGTGGCCACTTTGGCCTGGCAGGGACCTTATAGGGTCCACAGATGATGCAACCACTCCTGTTCCCTCTCCTTGCCAGAGGTCTGGGGTTAACCCATCCCCACCAGCGGGGCTGTCAGGAGCATTCCAGGAATGGCACCACTGTGCCCACGGTCAAGAGGAAAGGAGCTATTAAAGACACTGTTGGTACAGGAACATGTTTTCCATCAGGAAATTGAGGCTTGAAATGAGAAGATGGCCAAATCCAGACCAGGAGAGCAGCAGCAGAGACTGGAAGGGCTTTCCCAAGACAAGACTGAGCCAGCCCAGCCGCTGTAGAACTGGAGCCGGAGCCTGTGAGGAATGAGAGTATCCAGGAGGTGTCTGTGAGATGGGAGCTACCACGGCTGGATGCCGAGAGACACATCACCGGGAGGCAGGCACTTCAGATTACAGCTGACACTCTGCTCCGAGGGGCTGTGTGGGGTCTGCAGCCCCGGGCAGCGCGTGTGGGATGTCCCCACCCAAAAACGCTCCGAGGTTCTAATGTGGTGAGCTTCTCTTTGGAACCTCTTCGGGAGAGGGAAGGCGCTGAGGACACCGGGTTGCAGGGTCTCAGAGTCCCCCCCAGACCTGAGCTGTGCCTGATGTGCAGCCTTGCAGCTCCCTGCAAGCAGAGCCGCTTAGGAACAGAGCTGCGCACGGAAATCTGGGGACGAAAGCCAGAATGAGCAAGTCCTGAGCACTGAGAGGTCAGGAAATGTGCTGCTGGAGAGCGCCACAGCGACATCCCCCGAGCGAGCAGGGACACGCCGGGCGCGGACAGGCAGGGCGGGCTGGGGTTACGGCAGGACGCCTGGGTGGAGGATATCTCTTTTTCTACGCCTGCTTAGCCAAACAGACGAGTTTTTCTCTGGAGACAGCAGTGAGATCCAGCAAAGGGATAGGGGCTGCTGGTGGATCTCCTCCAGGGGACCCTGTGGGGGCAGAGAAGCCCTGAGGTGTCTGTGCAGAAGTTCTGCAGCTTTCAAACCCAAGAGCTGTGTGCTGTGATGATGATTTTCCCTTTGCAAAGTGCTGTGGGAAGCGTAATTCAGTCCCAGGAGGATTCAGCTGCAATTTGGGGCATCCTCTGCCCAGCACCCATCCCCAGGCTGTCCAGGAGGATGCTGTCCTGGCATCCCTGATGCTCCTGGAAGGGACAGGGTTCTGCACAGAACTGCCTGTGGGAAGATGTTGGGGCTCTGCACAAGCCAGTTTGGGGGGTGTGGTGGTGGGAAGAGTGACAGTGCAGAGTCAGACAGAAGTGTCACATGGCAGGGACAGGGTGGAGTAGGGTGGAGGGTGCTGAAACTTTGCATCTTTTCTCATGCAGCACTTGTGGTCCCAGGAACTGGTACATGTGCCAACATCCCCCTCTTTGCCCCAGCACCAGCTGTGTCCCTCCCTCCATCCAGCTCCGTGTGTGTCACCTTGCAATGGCGCTGTGGGGGCAGGCACAGGGTGATCCCCAAAACCTGTCCTGGAAAAGGCTGTGTTGGTGGGCACATGGTCACACCACAGCCAAGATCCACTGGAGGGATGAGGACCCCAGTGGAGACCTGGCATTGGGGAGCTCAGGGCTGGAGAGGTCAGACACAGCCAGGAAGGGTGTGTGGGACCACTGGGCTGCAGGGGCCTGGATGCCCATGGGGACAAGCAGAGCCTGACAGGGAGTCTGGGGGCTTCAGAGGGTGCAGTAGGTGCAGGTGCCTGGTGTCCCCTGCCCAGTGCTCAGGACCTGTGTGTGCATGGTGCTCAGTGCCCTCTGCCCAGTGCCTGGTGTTTGGGGTTTGCTGGTTCCTACAGACCCCTGATGTGCAGTGCCTCCCCTTCCATCCCTGCCTGCTGCCCAGCACCAATGTGGTGCCAGTGCTGGAGCTCAATGCCCAGCACATGGCACACAGTGCTGGTGCCAGGGGATGGTTCTGGTGCCTGTTCTGGTGTCAGTGCCCAGTCCTGGCAGTGGTGATGGTGCATGATGGCACTGCCTGCTGTGTGGTGTTCACTGCACACTGCGTGGTGCTGGTGCAAGTGCCCCAAACCAGTTCTATGCTGGTGCTGGTATTCACTGCCTAATGCCAGTGCCCAGTGCCTGGTACCAGTGACTAGTGCTGGTGCTTGGCGCACAACGCTCAGTACTGGTGGCCTTGTCTGGTGCCCAGTGCCTCTGTCCAGTGTCCAACTCCCATTATCCAGTGCCCAGTGCCCCCTGACCAATGTCCCTGTCCAGTACCCAGTGTCCAGTGCCTGGTACTGGTGCCCAGATCCTTGTGGCCCTTGCCCAGTGTGTAGTTTCGGTGTGGGCCGGGCTGGTGGGTGGGTGCTGGGGCGGGGGATGCCAGTGGGTGGGTGTCGGTCGCTCGGCGCTGGGTGTTGGGTGACGGTCGCTCGGGGCCGCTCTCTGTCTGTCTGTCTGTCTGTCGGTCGGTCGGGGCGGCGCCGCTCGGGGCGGTCCGTGCAGGAGGAAGCGCAGCCGGGGCAGAGCGGCCCCGCAGCGGCCGGAGCCGCGAGGTCGGTGAGTGCCGGGGGCGAGTGCTGCCCTCACCCTGCCTGTGTCCTGCCTGCTCCCTGCCTGTTCCCCCTTCCCCTGCCTGCCCCCCTTCTTCCCCTGCCCCCGTCCTGCCCCAGTTCCYCATCTCCCCCCGCCTGTCGCGTCCCCAGCTCCACTCTCTACTCCCCCTGTCCTGTCCCCTCTTTCTTCCCTCTCTGTCTCTCCACCCTCCTGCACCCCCTTTCTCCTCTCTCCTCGTTCCACCTCTGAGACCTGTCTCCGCCCCCCCGCCCCAATTTCGTACCCCACCCCACTGCCCTACCTGCACACTGTCTCCCACCCAGCACCCCCTTCTGCCCCCCAGCACCCTGCTCACCCCCTTGGCTCCCTGCTCCACCCTCTCCTGCCTCCTCTCTCAGCTTTTCCAACAGGGCCACTTGGCCCAAGTGCTGCATGTCAGGGTCCTCTGGGGATGGGGAGGAGGGGGGAGCAGGGTCTGCACCCCAACCATTGAGGTCTGCTAGGGGTCCCTTCTGCATGATGTGAGAACAACCCCAGCAGTGACACCCCACACCCTGGGTTAACAGAGTCTCTGCCTCGCAGGAGGTGGGCAGTGCCAGACAGGCTGCGTGTGCTGATGAGGAGCAGGGAGATGGATCGAGGCATCAGCCTGGAGAACCCCTATGCCAGTGTCAACATTCCACGGGAACAGTTCCAGCAAAGCTTTATCACTCGTTACCTGAAGGATGAGCCCACCATCATTGCCAACCCTGCAGCAGTGCCCACCTATGGCATGGAGGAGAAGGCAGACTCTGCTAATGGCTGGAACAGCCCAACCATCTCCACAGATAAGTCCTGGTCCCGTCCCTACAACCCCTATGCCAGCCTGAAGATGCCCAATGGTGAATCGTCTGCCTCCTTCTACACCGTCACCCTGGAGGAGCCCCCCAGGGCTCAGGAGCAGGGGGCTGGCAGGCGATGTGGCTGCTGCAGGTGGTGCCCCTGCTGCCCAAAGTGCTGCTGTGTCGTCTCCTAAGGGCCTTCCCTGCACCCGTGGGTCATGCTGACCATGGGAGGAGGCCTGGTGATCCCACGGGGACAAGGCTGCTGGCCTGGGCACCCCAGGGAGCTGCCCCTGGCACCTGGCAGAGCTGGCAGCTGGGACCTGGCACTGGTTGGACTCTGACATTGCTTTTCACCTGTGAGCTCTTCAGCCAGATAATCTGGTGATGGGCACCTGCCAGGTCCTGAGAGCCCAGTGTGGGGCCCAGGAGCCCTGGGGATGATGTGTGCCAGGGCAGACACCACCAAGAAGTGCCTGTACTGGGGACGGGGCAGAACTTTGAGCCTGTAATCCTGTACGCTGCCCCTGCCAGTCTCCCCAGGCTGGGAAATCTCCACCTCTGGGAAGGTGCAGGCACTGCCTGCATGCCAATGGATAGGTTTGGATAATGGCAGTCCTGTGTGCATGGCAGAGGAGGACATCATGACTACCTTGGAGCAGTGGAAAGAAGCCAGGGACATGCCTCCAGCTGCTATGGGGACCCACCTCCCCGGAACTGAGTCATTCTCCGAACACCCAGAATCATGGGGATGCTACAGCGCCCTGTGCCAAGCTACAGCTCCAGCTTCAGCTGGGTCCTGCTCCTCCTCATCACACTACCCCGGGACAGAGGGAAGGAGGCAGGAAAGACAGGCAGCCAAAGCATGGCAGAGTGCCAGGCCATGCCCCAGGGCAGCACCGGGTAGCACAGCATGGATGGGAGCATTAACATCCCAGTGCTGGGAAACCCCCAGCCCCATTCGGTTCCTCCTGCCAGGGTTAAGGGCACTGGACACAACTGCCCACACCATCTCCATCCCAGAGCACTGGGACTGGCTCCAGTGCAGAGGGCTAGCCCAGATCCAGCAGCAGGGTGGCACTGGGGGGCACCTTGCTGGTGGTGCAGATCCTCAGCTTTTGCCTTCTGCAGCCCCTGGACCCGGCGAAAGGCGAGCGAGAAACCGTCTGGCTCTTCACAACATCCTGGGGCGGCTCCAGGCTGGGAGTCATCTGGGTCTGGCACCATCGACCTGGAACAAGCCTGCCTTTGTGCTGACGTCCCGCCATGGTGTTGACGTCCCTCCGTGGTGCTGGAATCCCTCCGTGGTGTTGGCATCCCAGGGGGAGTGGCGCTGCCACGCAGCAGCAGCACAAGCACCGCAGCTGCTGCAGAACTGCCTGGTCTGCGGGAGCAGGGGCTTGGGAAGGGTGCCTGTGTTAGCAGATGACTTCAGGGTGCTGCAAATAAAGTTACAGTCATCTTCTCCCCTGACAAAGTGTGCCTCTTCCCTCCACCCTGCGTTTTCCGGGATTCCCGTGTTACTTCTTGCTTCTCCTGGCAGGCTGTGTCAGGGCAGTGCAAAAGCCTCCAAACCAGGCTTAACTGTTGCAGTGCTGACTCGTGGCAATGGTAGTGTCAGGCTGAGCTCTTTGGCTGGCTGCCACCCTGCTGCCAGTTGGGATCCAACACTGCTCAGGTACAGCCTGCTCCTGCCCACCTAGAGACACTGGCTGGTGCTCAGTCCAGCCCTGCTAAGCTGGACGGTTGTCCTGTCTTTTGGAAAGAGTGCAGGAGTCTGGGAGGGACTGGGGAAGGGGTAAGTTCCTGGCTGGGGCAGCTAGGTGGGCTTAGGGGCACTGCTCTGGCTGGCTGTAACCCCGTGGGAGTCCATTAACACTGGGAGCCCCCCACTGCTTGGAACTCACCACTACTTGGAGTCCACCAGCACTGGGAGCCCAGCACAAGCAGGAGCACACCACTGCCTGGAAGCCCACTAACCCTGAAATCCCACCGCTGTGGGATATGCTGGGCTGGGATGGCAGTGGCTTGGCAGAGGTTTGGCCCTGCCAGTTTACCCCCTGCCCTGGCAGCCCTGCTTGGCCCAGGTCCCACTCCGGCGTGTGGCCGGGGGGGTTGTGGTTCGCAGGTGGAGGCTGGCAGGGACACGGCCCCGCGGTGCCAGCCCTGCACAAGGAGCTCTCTTGTTCACCCTGCCCGGAGCGCGGCAGTGCTGGCTCGGGGACGGGCAGATCCACCCCTTGTTTGCTTTCGTGCCCCGCCGCCAGCCCTGCCCGGCTCTGGAGCCCACCCGGGCGTGGCTGGGCGGGGGCCACGTCACCGCTGTGGCTCGGCTGAGCCCGCAGAGGCTGCCCGGGGTCCCGGGGCTCTGACGTGCTCAACACGCACGGTCTGGGGAGCGAAAACCGTCCCCGAGGGGTGCTGGGCTCCTTGGGCAGAGCCCCGGGGCTGAGGGGCTGCTGTGGGCAGGGGGGCAGAGGGGTGAGGGCCCGGGCAGGGCACTGGCAGGGTGCAGCATCTGCCGTGTGTCATCGCTGCCCTTCGCTCTGCCTAACCCCGGGGCGATGGCAAACACGCCGGGAGAGGCCGGGCAGAGCCTGCCAGACAGCCGGGCAATGATTAAACTGGAGGCAGCAGGAAAGCCGGGGGGGTGAGCAGGGGAGGGGCTGCTGCCCCAGACCTCGGCAGGGCTCTGGGTGACCCGGGCAGCTGCGTGCAGAGTCCCAGGGGTGTTCCCTGGGTGCGTTTTTAATTTGAAAGGTGCTCAGGGGTGCGGAGGGTTTAGCTGGGCGATCGCCACCTTCTGCCTCTGGAGCGTGGGTGGTGGTGCAGGGCTCTGGCTCACCTGGATCTCACCTTTGCTCTCCCTCAGGGTGCCGCTCCCCACCCCGCCGTGCCGAAGGTCCCTGCAGCGCTCGGGGTTGAGGTCTGGGAACAGGAAAAGACCTTTCCCACCCATGGGTGTCGCTACTGATTGTAGATCTGCCTTCCCCGAGGGTAGACCTTATCGCTCCCTACAGCTCCCTGAAAAGAGGTTGTACTGGGGTGGGAGTTGGTCTCTTCTCTCGGGTAACAAGTGACAAGAGCGAGCAAAAATAACCTCAAGTTTTGCCAGGGGAGGTTTAGATTGGATATTAGGAAAAAAATAAATCATGGAAGGAGTTGTAAAGCATTGGAACAGGATGCCCAGGGAAGTGGTGGAGTCACCATCCCTGGAAATGTTCAAAAACTGTGTGGATGTGGTACATGGGGACATGGTTCAATGGTTAACATGGTGATGTAGGGTTGATGGTTGGATTCAATTTTCTTAAAGGTCTTTTCCAACCTTAACGATTCCATGATTGCCTGTGCCTGGATCCAGGTGCTTTGGCAGGGCTCATGGTGCTCTCAGTGCCAGCATGGCAGATGCACAGCCCACGTCACCAAGGGCTCCCTGTGGGGTGCAGCAATGGGC
>NW_021940039.1:10856861-10858676 GCF_001715985.3 Manacus vitellinus | reverse complement strand
AGGGAGTGCTGGAAATGTGGCCCGAGGGCTGCTGAGATGTTTGGTGAGGAGGCAGCACGGGAGAGGGCTGCCTGTCTCCCTGCCTGCACCGCTGCCTGTTTGTACCTGCAGTGGGAGCTGCTGCCCTCTCCTGCTCCCATGCAGGAATGCTGTCAGGTGTCCTGGCAGTCCTGCTCTGCCTCCAGGATAGGCTTTTCTCCTCCAGGATCCTGTGCCTAGGATCTGCCTCACTACCACCCTCTCTATTTCCAATCTGGAGCACCCTCTGTGCTGAGGCTGGAGCCGCTGGACCCCTGGGCAGGGGAGCTGGCAGTTGTGGGGACAGTCTGCCACCTCCCTGGTGCTGCTGCCTCCCCTGGGTCATGCAGGTGTCCCAGGGGGGTGCTGGGCTCCCCCAGCCTGGTGATGACCATCAGTAACTCACTCCCAGCACCAGACCCTGCAGCTCCAGCTGGGACAGTAGAGGCAGGTCATGGACATGTCACCCCCAGGCACCAGAGGAGGAGCACCACCCCATGTGTGGGCACTGCCAGCTCAGAGCAGGCTGGAGCCTCAGTGTCCCTGTACCAGCCCCAGCCCTGCCACCCCTGCCAGCCTGGAGCCTCGCCATGCCCTCCCAGCCCGGTCACTGCTGTTCCCACAGTCCTCATCACCTGGGCACATGTGGGCTGGAGTGTGATGGGGTGTCTCTACTGGCCAACATCTGCCAACATCTGTTCCTGGCCAGGAAGGGTGGCCCAGGATGTGGAAGGCTCCGTTGCTGCTGCCCAAATCCAGCCGACTCCCAAGCCCTCTGCCCACAGTGAAGCCCAAAGTTCCTTGGCCTCACAGGGATGGTTCCCTCTGCTAGTGAAGCGCAGATGGACAGTTAACGCCCACTCCTGGGGCTTACGTTTCAGAGGTCTTTGTTATGCAGTGTTTGTAACCCAATCTCCCAGGCTTGGCTTCCTGGCAGCAGATCCGATAGCGCCTGTCCCTGAAAGGTGAGCCCCTTCCCACTACCGGCCACCAGCAGCCACGGGGACGTGGCTGGGGAGCTCCTGCAGCTCAGCCCCCTGATGCTCCCCACGGGACTGTCACAGCCCCTGGGGACAGCACAACCCTTCTGCAACCAACTCTGAGGCCCTGGGGAAGCATCTCAATACAGGTAGGGATGGGGAAACTGGGAGAAGGGGAGGACGTGCACCAAAATGGTTGAGATTGCCCAAGGAGAGGGAACAGGGTCTTGGAGGCCTTTGGGAGAAGTTCATTAATATGCTGGTGGTACCAGACCCCACCTGGATGCTGAGATGAGCTGGAGCCCTCAGCTCCTCCCCACCAGCCTGCATGCCCATCCCCTGTTGCAGACAGCCATGCTGTGGTGGCCTGGCACAGCTCAGGGATGAGGAGGAGCAGGGCTGTGGCACTGCCTGGTCCCCTGAGTGTTGCCCTCCGACCCACTCAACCACCCCACTCCTGCTCCCCCCATGTCTCCTCTGGACCCAGGGTCCAGGCAGGCTGCTGGGGTCTGGCTAAACCATATTCCCAGTGGGCTGGTAGATCTCCCACGGAGGGTGGGAAAACACATCCTTCATGGATGCAAGGACAACCCACTGCAGTGACAGGGTCCTGCTCTCCCAGGCAGGGCTGGCCATGGGACAGGCAGGCAGCAGGCAGGGATGTTGGGCAGGGAGTGTGGTGCCTCCCTGGGAACCCCCCCATCTCTCCCACAAGGCGGGTGCACGCAGAGGTTATATCTCACCCCTTGACCCCCTCCCCAGCCACGGACGGGTCTGGTGACTCCTCTAAACCCCACCTCCCCCGCCCAGCATGTCC
>NW_021940039.1:10852246-10856010 GCF_001715985.3 Manacus vitellinus | reverse complement strand
TGGCTCTGCAGCAGGGACAGCAGCGCTGGGCATCCCCCAGGCAGGCACATGGAGCCTGGCCCAACGATGCTGTGGGGAGCACGTCCAGCACCCTGAAAGCTCCATACCTATTAAAGACACTCTGTTGGCCCTGCTGGGCTGCATGACTTGGTCATATTTGTCAGTAAGCCTGGGGTTAGGCCGGGGCAAACCCTGCCTGTGGCAGGTGTGGGGAGAAGTGCCCTGCTCTGCCGGATTGCTGTCCTGTAAGTGTTTGCTCTGCTGGCAATTTGCATAAGAAATTTTGGCGTTACGGTAGCTGAAAGGTTGAAATTGAGGATGGCAGAGTTGTTAGGAAGCTGCAACACGTTGCTTCAGCTACTTTGCTCTGGTGTAGGAGTAGAACTGAGCTCACAGGAGCTCCTGCTTGGCCTCATGCTCTGTGGCCAGATTTGGCTTTTCCTGCCTGACCCTCTCCCCACAAACATACAAACCCCACTGTTTTTCCAGCTGTGCCTTGCTGCCTGCATGGCTTTCCCTGCCTCACCTGCCTGATCTCACACCAGGGTACAAGGACAGGAGTCCAGGCAGCTGATCTGGGTTAACAGAGGCCAAACAGGGAGCACTAGGGTGACACTAAATCAGCTCTTGGGCAGGGCTTGGTGTTGCTTGGGCAGCTCTTGTGTTCCTTCCTCAGAGCCCATTTTCTGCATCTGTTTTCCATGTCGTTTATGAGCTCTTGAAATAAATACCTCAGCACGGGGATCCACTGACTGCCCCTGGGGGCTCAACAGAGGACCCCAGCCTGTGCCTCCCTGGGGATGGCAGGGATCTCCATGCCCCCTGGGCAGTCCTGGTGCTTGGCTGTTCCCTGCACTGGATGCCAGGGCTGCAGCTGGAGGAGTCCATCAGTCATCCCATGCACAGCACCCACCCTGTGCACAGCACCCACCCTGTGCACAGCACCCAGCTGTGAATGACACCCACACCGTTCAGGGCACCCGCACTGTGCACGGCACCATGCACAACTCTGCCACTTGGTGTCACCTGCCATAAAAAAGTCACAGCTGAGATGTTCCCAGCAGAGCTCAACCTGGGGAGCTCCAGGGGAGACAGAAGTGTGTGTGGTGTGGTTCAGAGACTCCATGGGAGTCCTGCCTTGGACCTTTAATTACATGGGGACACACAAGAAATTAAAGCCTTCAAGGAACGGATAAGAGCCATCACTGAGTCTTAATGCACCTTCTCCTCTATCTTCATTTTGCCCCAAATACACAATGGTGGGTGGTGGGAAGAGTGTGGGAAGGGCCCACCCCTACCCCAGGCACTGCTCTGTATAAAGGTGCCAGCAGGGCTCTGTGCTCAGTCCAGCACCTTGGGTCCCAACTTTCCAGCAGTGATGGGTGACCAAGCCCACGACTTCCTGTCCCACGCCCCCGTTCTTGCCTCTGCACTCCCACTCCTGCTCCTTTTCATCCCCCCAGCACCAGAACCACTCTGTGGGGCTTAACCCTTGCCATGTGCCTCTGTGCACGTTCCCCTGCTCCCAGCCAGTGGCTGGTCACTGAAGGAGTTGATCGTCCTCTCCATCATTTCACTCTGGGAATGGTTTTGGCACCCTGGTTGGGCACCCTGGTTTGGCACTTTGGGCAGAGCAGGGCCAGAATTGAGCCCTGTGCCCTGGAGGGCTCCTCCATCAGCACAGGCCACCCAAGCTGTCCTTGCAGAGCAGGTGCTCTGGGCAGCCTGTCCTGGTGCTGGCCCCAGGACCAGGCTGTGCTGTTCCATTTGGAGCCCAAAACCTCAGGAAGAGGCATCATGGAGGGGGAGCAGGACACCAGTGAATGCTGCCCTGGCTGGGAACAGGGATCTGGGCTCTTTTTGCAGGTATTGAGTCCCCCTGTTCCAGAGAAGGGACAGGGACAGGCCCATGCTCTACCAAGCACTGGTAGCATATGTGAAGGGACAGTGCTGGGGCCCAGGACCCCAACCTGCTATTGCAGTGGGGTGCAGCCAACGTATGGAGAACAGGAGTGAGACAAGGCAGAAGCAAAGGATGATGTCTGGACATGGCTCTGGCAGGGACATCTCCCCTGCCATGTGCCATCAGGGTGACAGCAAGGGGCTGGCAGAGGAGCTGAGATGGGTTTTTGGCCTCCTGGACTCTCTGAGCACAAAAGCTGGAAATGATTTTGCTTTTAATAGTGGTTTGGGTTATTTTTTCAATGATTTTTACACTTCTCATATGATTCCAGGTGGATGTAGGCAGTGGGCAATGCAGTCCCTGGGGAGTAAGAATGTTTTGGGACGGGGCTCCCTAAAAATTCAGGTCTCCATACAGCCCATAGCTGCAGGTGGGATGAGCTGGGCCTGCAGCTCCACGTGGCAGTAGATCGGTGCCCTTGCTCCAGGGCTGGGCAGGAGGATTCCTCTGAATTATTTCCAGATGGGGATTAATGCAGCAAACTGAGTTTGCTGCAGGATAGATAAACAAACCAAAGCTCCTCTGGAAGTTATTAATAAACCATCTGCCTGCTGCTTCTGCCCCAGATCTGGGAACATCCTGGTCCTGGCCTGGGGTGCAGCTGTGCCCTGCCCTGCTGCCCTTCCAGCCCCTTGGCCATGGGGCAGAGGTGACAGGGATTCCTCCAGGTCTGTGACCACCAGGGTCCAAACGGGACAGGGGGTGTGAGGGTGTGAGGGGGGGCTGTGGCCCTGCTACAGGCCCCTACTCCAGACTGTAAGTGGGATAAGTTGCTGCCAGCCATGTCTCCTGGTCTCCCCATCCCTGCTGAGCTCTGCCAGGGACAGTGGCACTGGGAAGTGACACCTCTCCTCTTCAACCTTCTGCTGCAGGGCTTCAGGCAGCTTTGAACTGGAGCAGGTGTAAACAGGGTGGGGGCAGACTTTGAGCCCTCTCAAACTGGCACTGCCGTGCCAGGGTGAGGGTAAACTGGTTTTGGGTGGCTACAGCCCAGCAAGCTCACCTTTCCCATGCATTGTCATCAGGGGGCTCCTGGGTGACCCTCCACGTGCACACAGACATGTGACCCTGTGGGGGAGGAGAAGAGTGGCCCATGGGACCCTCATCCCAGCCCTCCTCATTTTGACATGACTGGTGATGTCCTGCCAGGGGCAAACAGAGCCTGGACAAGGGCTGGGCTCACTGGGGCAGCCCATGTCTCCCTGCAGAGTTCCCCACTGAGGACCCCTGGGCATGGTGGGACAGCACAGAAGATGGGGTTAGACCTGTGGATGGTATGATTCTGTCCCACTCAGCCAGTTACAGGGGTCCTGGGCCCACACACCCCTCTGTACATGGCTGGTGAGGCAGCACACCCACGGGGGATGCCCCTGGAGAGGGTGGAGGCCAAAAGATGGATCTGGCTTTGCTTATTTTCAGCTCTCCAGCTTGCAGCACACACAAGCAGTTAATCCCAGGCTACGCAGAACTGGCTGCTTACCTGGCTGGAGCAGTGCCTGGCAGAGGGAGGGACGAGGGCACGGCTCCACACCTTGCCAGGGCAAGCATCACTGCAAAAATATTTGCTGAAAAAAGTTCAGCTCCACCCCGAGGAAAACCGGGTCCGGGAACAGAGCCTGATCCAGGTTTGCGGCCGGGCGAGCGGGGAACGCGTGTGGCTGCAGGAGCTGAGCGCGGCACTGCCGAGCAGCTCCAGCGGCACCGCCGCGCTCGGCCGAGGGACAGGGGGCTGGGCGGGCATCGCGCACTGGGGAACCTGTCCTTGGGTAACCGCAGGTCGGGGAGCCCTCTCTGCTCTCTG
>NW_021940039.1:10797969-10851788 GCF_001715985.3 Manacus vitellinus | reverse complement strand
GAGACCTTCCTGCCCCTCGCCAGCCTGGCCACGCTCAACCTGGGCAGCAACAGGCTGGGGGAGCTGGAGCCGGCGTTGCTGAGCGCCCTGCCCCAGCTCCGAGCCCTTCTCCTGCAGGACAACCCCTGGGTGTGCAGCTGTGGCATCCTGCCCCTCTGGCGCTGGCTCAGCCTCAACAGGGAGAAAGTACGAGGTGAGTGCCCGGAGTGTCCCCAAGCCCCCACCTGCTCCAGGCTGGCTGGTCACCCCGGAGGAACTGAGGCAGGACCTCACCTGGCTCCTGAGGGCTTGGGTGGTCAGTGCCCTTAGGGTACAGTGACCTTCCCCAGAACCTGGCCTCAGGCCATAGCAGCTCTGCTTGGGTGGACACATCCTTGGGTCTTGTACCTGGTGCCCACCCTTTGACCTTGGTCACCAGCAGGGATTGCCTGGAGGGGAGGGCTGGGCAATGTCCCAGTGACAGGCACCCAGTGCTGTCCCCAGCAGTGGCACCAGTCCTGTCACGGGGAGAGCAATGGGCACCTGAGGGGGCAAGAGGAGCCTGTCTGTCAGGCTGCTGACCCAGCTAGGATGCAGTGCTTTCAGCCCCTTCCCCAAAGCCTTCATGAACCTGGTTCTGATCCTACATTTCTTTCCCCATGAGCTCCAGTGAAAGACACTTCTGCCAGCAAGCTTTAGCTGCCACTTCTTCCTGATTGATTCCAGCTCGAATGTGGGTCTGCACTTGTGCTGGCTGGGACATTCTGTGACACCTCAAGCCTGGCTGCTGAATGCTCCCTACATTTGTCTCCTGGGAACCAGTCCCTCCACCTTGTCTGCCCTATCTGCCATCCTGCCCCAAACCCATTTTCCTATGCCCATCTCCCTGTCCATCCTACTCTCTGGGGCTCAGGACGTAGATGATCCCTGAACTCCACAGGTCCCTTTCTTTGTACCCTGACATGGGTGATCTTGATCAGCCTGGCCCCTGTCCTCCTGCCCTGGTCCCCTCTGTCCCATACAGAACTGCCATCCCCCTATCCCTGACACCTGCCTTTCCCAGATGCTCAGTGTGCCCACCAGCATTGCTTTTCTCTTCCAGAGAAGAGTTTGCTCCTCTGCAGAGTCCCGGAGCAGCTGAACCAGTACCCGATCATGGCCTTTGGGGATGAGTCCTTCAGGCAATGCCAGGAGACCTCACTGTCCTCTGAACAGTACATCACCTTCTTCATCATTGGACCATTCTCCTTCATTGCCAGCATCTTCTTCTGCACCTTCATGGGCTCGGTCGTGGTGTTTTACCACAGCCTGCGCAGGGGGTCCCACTGCTGGAGGAGACCCCGCATCTGCAGGGTGCACTGAGGCAGGATGGCCAGGCTTTAGCCCTGAGCAGGCTGTGGTCCACACCCTTCTCCAGCTGGCTGCACCCACCTGTTGCAAACATGTCCCAGCAGACCAGTGAGTGGAAGATCTGTCCCTGGAACTGCTTTGGTTTTTCTCAGAGTCCCCAGGACAATTCCAAGCTCCCTCTGCCCCGGTGCTGGGAGAGCAGCCTGCAGCTCAGCACCCTGCGGGGCATGGGCTGACTGCAGATGTTCTCAGTGTTTTGGGAGCTTCCCCAGACCACCCTCAGACCCTTCCTGGGGTTGTCCAGATGATCCTTCTCCCCCTGTCCTGCCCCTTGTGGTGCGCAGTGGCCTCAGTGTGCTTTTCAGGATGCACCACGTGCCTCACTGCGCCTCGGGGTGCAGCCTGGGAGCCCCGTGCACATCTCAGAACACTTATATTCCTCTAGGCACCCCAGGAGTCACCATTTGCCTTTTGGTGCAGCCCAGGAGCCTCTGTGTGCCTTTCAGTTTGCTGTTAATCCCTCCTTGGGTCTTTTGGTGCCCCCAGCACACTCTGTCTGCCTTCAATGACCCCATCAGTCTCAGGGTACCTCTCCATGCCTTCCAAACTCCTTGGCTTGGCTTTTCATGCACCCAAGTGCCATTTGTTTGGCTTCTGTGTCCTGACAGGCATTAGTTTGCCTTTTGGTGAACTGCAGAGCTCCCCATGTGCCTTTTGGTGCACCTGAAAATCTCTGTGTGTTTTTGGAGCATTCCAGAGCCTTCATGAGGCTTTCAGACTACCCCAGAGCCCTCATGTGCTGGCCAAGGACAGGGCTGGTTTCAAAACATTTCTTTTGATAGGTTTTTTTCATTGAGTCAGGAATGCTGGAGCTGAGAAGGCTCAACCAACAGCCAAGATCTAGAGTAAGACTGAAGGTTACAGTGAGGGTTGGGAAGAGCCTTGAGCTTCCACTGATATGGTTCAGCAGAGGAACTGCCAAAGGATGGGTGAGGCTTGCAGTAGTTCCTCCCCCAATAGCTTTCCCTAGGCTAAAGCAGGCCAAGGTAGCTCAGTGATGGGAGTGGGGGCAAACAAGCCCATGTGGGTTTACAGCACAGAGATGCAGCCCTTAATGCTGCCTCACCTCCCATCACCCACAAAACAGGGCTGGGGCTGCCCCTGCACCTCCCTGCCCTGCCACCTCTTGCCCTTCCCTGTGGAAATGCTTCTGGACATGCTTATTGTTCGTACTGGGAGATGGCCTGGAAGGATCTGGAGCTGTGCTCCAGAGGAAAGCACAAGCTGGGTTACAAAAACAATCTTTCAAGGAGAAGAAACAGCCCTTTTTGCCTGATCTCGTACCGACTGCAAGATGGTCAGAGCCACAGTGAGATGGCTGTGACCACCAGCTCCCCTTGTTCACTCGATCTCAGCAGGAGCTGTGGACCAGCCAGGGATGTGGCAGGTCAGTGCATCCCTCAGCAAACTCTTGGCAAGGGTTCAGTAAATCACACAGAGAATAAACCAAATGTCACCTCAGCTGTGGCTTGCTCCCATTTTTATTTTCAAGAGAGAAACCAACCCAGTGAGCTGCCACAGTGCCAGATTCCTACTTCCTTCTCTGTCGTGGGGTGTGGGGGCTGCAGGGAGCAGCTCCTCCACTGCCACCAGCCCTGCACCTGGGAGCTCTGCAGGACCTCTGCCAGGATCATCCTCTTACCTGTCCCAGGAGCAATCCCAGTTCTCCCAGATCCTCTCTAGTGACAGCATTCAATCCTTCCCAAGTAGGCTTGGGTTTCCCATTTGGAACTAAGATCTCACTTGTCATCCTGCTCGGCCCCCAGAGCCCTGCTCCTCCTCCCAGACCACCCTGAGGCTGAGCCCACCATGAAGGCTGGGCTGGTGGTCTCGGCACATGGGGACTATTCTGTCAGTGGGTGATGTTGCTTCGGTTCAGCCCAAGGGACCTGCCTTTCTGTTTTGCAAATCCCTCAGTGGAGCCTCCCTATGGATGGGCTGATGTGTGAGGACTCCCCCAGACGCTTCACCCCTGTGGTCCATCCTCTGTTCCCAAAGGCTGGCCCCACTGGCAGTGCCCCACACTAGCTCCCAGGAGATGGGAAGCCCAGCAGTGGCAGTGGACCATTTTCCCTGGAATGAAGGTGGGCCAGAACCAGCTGCCATGCTGCTGGTGTTTGGACAGCTCCGGACTGTCCCCATCCCCTCACTGCAAGGCCTGTCCCCCTCCTGTGGCTGTTCAGGCTGTCTATCAGTTGAGTATCCCAAAATGAGGCCAGTCCTTCCCTCATCTCCTCTGCAGCTCCTGGCCTTTCTCCCTGCTGGTTTCTCCAACCCTTCCCGTCCCTCCACCCTCCACTGTTTGCAGACCCTGCAGTGGGGCTGGGTGAGGTTCTGACTCAGCACAGGGCTCCCTGCCAGCTTTGCCAGAAGCCAGAGACAGAAAGAGGCACACGGCATCAGAATAAACCACTTCATGATCCAGTCTAGACTTTACTGAGCTCTTGCAAAAACTCGGTATTAATGTTACATTGACGTATAAAGTAGAATGGGTTCAATTTCTCAGCTGGAGCTAGATGAACTAGATGGAGCCACAGCAGTCAGTGGGACGATGCTCACAGACCTCAGCTGCCGTTTGAAAATCCTGCCTGTGGGGCTGCTTGCCCCTGGGGGAAGCCCTGTCTGCTTGGCCTGGGCAGGGAGAAGGCAGTTCATGCCACTGGGGCTTGGTACCACATTGCAGGTGGGTTTTCCATGTTTGCAGGAGACGGGATATGATGCTGCCTGTGCATGTGCAGTAGCTGCTCATCACCAGCCTGGCTGGTGCCAGATGCTTCCCCCAGTGCTGGTGTCTCTGCACCCACTCCCAGAGCCCACAGTGAGGGTGCTCAGAGGTGCTGGTACATGGGGGTAGGCTTGAGGGGAGGAAGGTGCAGGAAGGAATGGCATCAGCCTGGCTTGTTTGGTTTCCTTCTCCTGAACTGCGATCTGGTTTCCATGTGTCCAGGTTCAGGCAGATGCAGCGCCATGAGTTGAGGCTTCAAGGCTGCCATGGGCGCTACTGGCAAGCTGGAACTACAGGTGAGGGTGGCAGGGAAGCTGGCAGTGCCGGCCGTGTGCCCCGACACTGCAGGCAGCAAGCCACGACCAGCCAGCAGCGTCTCTCCTTGCATTGCTGGTGCTGAGGCAGTGTGGAGCTTGGGTAAAGGTCAGTGCAACCATCCAGAGCCATTCCTCATGGAGAATTCCTGGCTAGGAGAGCCACTAGGTGAGTGCTACATGCTGGCCATGGCCAGGTCCTGGGGGTGTCTTCTGTGCAGGAGAGGTGGGGAGCTGGGACCTTGGCTGGCAGCACGCTGTGGGCTCCAGGGTACCACAATTAGCACAGGAGCATGGGTTGCAGGGTGGGAGTGCTCCTGCTGCAAACAGACCATGAACAGGAGCCAAGTCACAGCCCGGAGCTGATGGGAGGGAGGAGCAGGGGGTCATACCCTGCGGGGAGCAGAGCACACATCTTCCAGCCCCTGTGGCAGACGTGGGGGTTACTTGGCACAACAGGAACATGTGCCCAACCTGCTGAACCACACCGGCTGCTCCAGCTACTCAGGACCAGCACGTTGCACTGGAGCCCTCCAGGTGGTGGGAAACATGGAGCACACGTTTGAGGGGCCGTGTGTACTGAGAAGCCTGCAGCCTGCACAGTGGAGCACGTGTTTGTGGTCTGGCACCAGATGTTCCCCACTACCATGGGAGAGCAGGCACCATGTGCCTTCTGCAGTCCTTTCCCCTTGCATGGAGCCAGTCAGTGGCAATCCTGATTATTGTGACTCTGCTTGGAAGCAATATTCTCTGTACAGTGGAGTCCAAACCGTGTCCTGGTTCTGCTGTGCGTTCTGGGGCACGAGCATGGCAGCAGGCCTGGGAAGGGAGGGAGATATACAATGGAGTCACTGTGTATGGATGAAGGATGCTTTCCTCCCATCTCACCCGGAAGAACCCATCAGTGTCCCTTGAAAGGCAGTCCTGGCTATGCCTTCCTACTGTGTTGGGCAAGGACTGATGGCCCTCAGGGAGAAGGTCACACCACAGTGCTGACTGAGGGGTCGGAGAGGTTGAGCTGGCCAGTGATGTCGGTGGGGTGATACTGCTGCAACACACAAATAGACAGACAAGGAGAAAGAAGTGTTAGGCAGTTCTGGTACTTGTCCCCACCGGTACTTATATCCCATGTGTCCCTACGGGATATCTCTTGGGGGTGATGCAACGCCCCGAGAGCTGCTGCTGGCTGAGGTCCCCTTCCCAATGCAATTGTGCAGAGGTCGTTGCAGACACTCTCCAAGCACCCTAGAGCTGGGCAGAGGGGACACCCAGAAGCGTGGCGCAGCTTCTGCGGAGCGTGGCTGCCACGTTGCCCTCTGAGCGAGCCCCTCTCCACTCTGGGAGGGCTACAAAACAAAGCCTGTGACTCATCAGCCCAGCCCACAGTTGAACCTGTGTTTGGAGGGTCTGGCTGGGTTTTGGCACCTTTCTGATGCCAGATCAAGCTGTGCTTTGAGGCCAGGGCGTTTCACCTCCTTGCTTGAATGACTCAGCTGTGACTATCCTTTCATGCAGGTGAGATGTGTGGTGTAGTTGGCTTGTGATAAAGTGTGGCATTGATTGCTAATGTGAAAATACAGCCTGTGGTGGGGATGTGGCCTGGATTTGGTGTTCTGTGCTCCTTGTGGATGGGGGGGCTCAGCAAACACTCCCTGAGAGAGACCTCCCCCACTGCAGTCCCGTTAGCAAGCAAGGGGCAAGAAAGAAATATCCACCAATGGGCAAGAAAAAAAAGTCCTTCCTCCCTGGGCAGGAATTTACAACTGGACATTTATTTCTTCCCTTCCTCCTTTTGTACTCCCTTCCTCTCCCAGTTCCACTCTTCTAACTCCAAAGCCTGGACTGGTAGCCCTATCCAGCCCTGCTGTGAGAGTAGGTGGCAGGAGCATCCTGTGCTGCTGTCTGGGATCCTCAACCGGTGCCAGGGCAGGAAAGGGTCTCAGTGGGTCTCATGTGCTGCAGTGTAGGCCCTCTCCAGTGACATTTTCCCAGCCCTTGCACCACCCTGCCCAGGAGGGCTGACGTTTTGAGGGGCTTAGGGGGGCTCCTCAGAGATGGGACGTGACCTGCCCCGCATTGGTCGGTGCTGTCTCCGGTGGCCTCTGCGGTGCTGCTGGCAGCTCTGGCACTGTGGCTACCCTGTGTGCTCTATGCCCTACCTCCTGCCACGGGGAAGTCTGGGAGTCCCCCCGTGTGGGGCTGCCCAATCCAGCCTTGTGCTTTACCAGGACCTCTTGGTGGGGAGCAGCTGGGCCGGGGCCAGGAGCAGTGTGCTCCCATCTCTCCGGTGCACATGCTGGGAATGAACTGACACCCAGGGAGCATCTCACAGGATCATCCTGTCACCTAGGGGACTAGCTAATATTCCCATGGAGCCTCTGGGAATTCCTCACCGCGGCCTTGCTTCACTAAGGGGCAACACCTCGGCCGTCACCTGTTGGCATGGAGAATGGCCGGGGCCATCCTGACACCGCTCTGCCGCCCTGGGGGGAGCTTTTTGTGGCTGTTCATCAGCCCAACAAAAAACACCCCTCTCCCAAAAATGGGTGCAGCCACCCCCTCCTTGTGAAAAATTTGAACTGCAGGCTAAATGCACCGTTCCCATAGCAAAACTGCTGGGAGGTGTGTGCTCATGGGATGGGGCTTGACTCCCGCAGGGAGGAGAGGCGACTGGGAAAGGGGAGAGGCCGGGTGAGTCACTGGTGGAGAAGAAGGAGGAACTTGAGATACAAAAATGAATGGGTAGAAGAAAGGTCCTTTGTTGAATATCCTGCCTGATGCAAGCAGGGTGGAAAAGCGTTGTGTGCATGTGTGAGTCGTGTGCCTGGGTGCACGTGTACGTGTGGTGTCTGTGGTGGAAGGCTTGGAGGTCTAGCAGGGCAGGCTGGGGCCTTCTGACCTCTCTGCACAGCTCTGGGGGTGGGCAACGCTAAAATAACCAAGTGAAATGGGGAATCTGGCCAGAAAAATTAAAATACAAGAACATGGCTTTTGATTTGAAAGCATATCTCCTCCAATCACAGAGTTGTCACAGGGTAACATTCTCATTTACTGTTTTTTTTTGTTCATGCATGCAATTTTTAATAATAAAAATTAAAATGAAAAGAAAAAAAGAAAAGCAAAAAAAACCAAGAAAACGGTCATATCAAAATTATGTTAAAGTAGGACTAATGCTAGAAGCACATATCAGTAATTTAGGGTAAATTATGTTACAGGGATGGTGCAATAATCCCCAAACCAAACATCATAAAGCCAAGAAATTAATCAATATTAACCGTAGAAGAGACTCAAACATGTTAAGGTATGGAAGTGAAGTGAAGGCACCAAAAACTTTAAATGACAACCAGGAAGAAAATATAGACAAGAACTTAATGTCTT
Source organism: Manacus vitellinus (assembly GCF_001715985.3). NCBI lineage: Eukaryota > Metazoa > Chordata > Aves > Passeriformes > Pipridae > Manacus > Manacus vitellinus. The sequence continues at coordinate 10,843,982 of NW_021940039.1, read as the reverse complement.
TAAAAATGACTTCAACCTAACTGGGCTCATATGGTAGTCCCTGGCTAGTGGAAGAGTTTTCTGGAAGAATTTTGGTTTGTCGTTGTTTGTTTTTTTTTTTTTCAATTAAAAATTAGGATTCCAGCTAAATGCAATCTTGCTGTAGAAAATATCAACTTCCCTTTAAAAAAAAAAAAAAAGTTGTCTTTGACCTACTTTTGGTTCTTTTGGACCAAAAAAAACTAGGCTCTTTTTTTCAGCCAACAAGCATTTGGCTTTGGGACAGCTGATCCTTCACTGAGAAGGTGACCTTTTCCATGAAGCCCCTCGGCTCTCGACCAGCTCTGGCACCATCCCCACGGCTGCAGGGCAGCACCGCCGGCAGCGCCGCGCCCTTGGCGGTGACGTGGGACGTGTGTCGTGCCGTGCCTGGGGGTGCCCACGGGCTGGCAATGTGTCTCTGCGGGGGCTGCCGATGGCTGGGGGGGCGGCTAAGGGACCTGTGCACCTCGTTACGTGTCTGTAGGAAATGTGCCGGCTCGGAGGGTGTCTGTGTGGTTTATGCGTCTCACATGGCGTCTGTGGGGTTGCAGTATCGTGGGTGGCTGCGATGGATGGCAGTACGTCAGCTCTGCGAGTGCTATTCGAGTTGCAGGAGCTGCCTATGGGGAACACATGCATCTCCTCCTGGGGCGGTGGGGATGATGTGCCGCGGAGAGGCTGTGCAGCTCGGGTGATGGTGGGCGCTAGGACGTTCAGAGTGGGGTGGTAGCTTCCCAGGGCTGTCTTGGCTCCATGGTGCCAGCCTGTCTCTCTGGCACTCCTGAGGGACCATTCTGCAGGGCTGCAGAGCAGAATCCATTTTTAAAACTCCCGACAACGAAAAGGAAAGAAGCAAGGCCACCAGGTCTGCGTCTTTCGCTTGCTAGCCAGGAGAGCCTGTGGGGCTGGGGTCAGCCTGGCCTTCCAGCCCCATGGGCTCTCCAGCCTCGCCCATCTAAGACCTGGTGTGGGCCTGTGGCTCTGATGAACATCATGAAACAGAGCACCTCGCTGCTTTCTCGTCTTTACAAGGACCCCAGGCAACGTGCCCCAGCATGCTACGTACTCATGGGGCCTTCCACAGCAGGAGGGCATTGGGGTCTCTGGGCCAGGGCTGCTGCACAGAAGTGGAGGGCACCAAGCGCAGGCTGTGACATGAGCTGGTGGCAGCACCCTCCCGCTGGTCGCTCATCCCGCAGAGCAACCAGCAAGTCTGCCCAACATCCCCACAAAGCTTGCTCCACCGTGGACCTCCTGCAATAGCCGGACCTCAGAGCTGCTAGACTCCAAGTTGGCCACGTTGGCTTGGATGTTGACCCCAGTAGCTTTTTCTTGACCCAGCTAGCCCAGTTCCCTGGGGAACGTGTCCTGGGACCCTGGCCACGTCACCCCATGGCAGGCAGAGGACTGTGACAGGCTTCTGGGCAGTGGGGAACAGTTGACCATAACTGCCTTGCAGATGCAGCTGCCCCCAAAGTGGTGACCATCTTCTGGGATGAGTGGGGTCATCTCCCTCCGCAACTGGCCTGTGAGCAATGCGCCAGGAAGAGCATGGACAGGACCCAAAGCACAAGGAGCCTCAGGCTGTGCTGATCCCCACCAGGCGTGGGAAGGGGGAGAACAGTTCCACAGCTCACCCATAGGACCTCTGGTGCAGGTGAGCCCTGGATCTGGTCAACTCAGGGCATTGGGTGCTCCTGCTGTGGGGCAGAGAGGGCTGTGGGCTGCTGTGGTGTAGGGTGGATGCCACACTGTGGAACAGGATCAGGCCCAGGATGCTTCCCTGAAGAAGGAGTGGTATGGGAGGTACCAGGGATGCCACACGCCAGGTGCCCCATTGTTCTTGGGTTCTGCTCCTCTCAATGAGCCCACCAATGGAACTGGTCCCCCCAGGTGCCGAGGGCACCATCAGGCTTCTGCTTTCCCAGGGCCGGATCCCTTGGTTTCCTAATCATGGAGTAGTTCAAACACATCAAAACACGGGAATCTACCCGGGGCATGCAGATATTTCTGCAATTTTTTCTCCCTTTTTTTCTCCATGCATCCCACTTCTCTTCCTCATCCTCACTCTTCCCATCTTCTCTCCCCTGCACCACCCACCCCATCTCTGTCTTCTCTCCCCTGGTTGTGATTCAGGCCACCAAGACACAACTTCTGACCTCCCTGCAGAGCTGCTCAGGGGGTGCAGCAGTGGGAAGAGGGCATCCCAGATATGGGAGCATCACTTGGACAAGGTGCCACCTGGGGAGCATGGAGGCAATGCAGGAGGGGACAGGGATGCCTGTCTTCCCCATGGGGACAGAGGATGGGTGGGAAGAATGTGAGTCCCCCCTCATGACTTCCAGGCTTTGAGGTGACAGTGAGAGGAGCACTTTGTGTGAGGTGGTGGCAGTTGAGCCCGGCCGAGGGCTCAGCTGTCCCCAGGGACGCGTCCCAGGGGTGCTCCAGGAGTTTCTTGGCACAGAGCCTGCGCTGGTGTCAAAGGCAGCCTCCTCCATTCCGCACACAGAGCCGTGGCCCCGAGACCCCCTGCGGTATCACATGCTGCTCCCCGGGGCGCCCCAAGCCTGCGGCTGGGGACGGGCCACCCCATCATGGGGGGCCACATCTCCCCGCCCTGCCACCGTCCCCCCGTCCCCGCCGCGCCTCGGGCAGCCTGGCGGGGAGCCTGCTCTGGGCAACCCTGGGCAGAAACCCGCCGGTCGCCCCGGGGAGGTGGTTTTGGCCAGCCCATCGCGCCAGGAGGTCGGGCAGCAACACGCAGCGGGCGCTGCCACACGAGACAACAGAGTAGCCACAGTGCAGAGTGTCATACAACAGACGGCGACATGCAGAGGGACACGGCTCAGTCCGACAGACCAACAGCCCAACCTGACGCTGAAGTGTCTGAAGCTCCAGCATGAGCAGACACATTTGCACATTTGGAAACAGCTGGCTTTAGAGGCAGCAATTCGGAAATTTTCTCTGGTTACATGACAGCAGTGGAAAGCACAAGTTTGAACCAAGGCTGGGTCTTTAACAACCTCCACTTTCAAGCCTTTGTATCTCTTTTCTAGAGCTGCATTGCTGCTGACAATAACCAGAGACAGCTGTCACTCCTGTGCCCAGGACTACATCCCGAATGCTAATCGTCACAAACAAAAATCACATGTAGAGAATGTGACACGCATGGCTCTCAGTGAGGTGACACGGTGCCCAAATTAAACTGGAGTGATTGTTTTTAGGCATACAATGACAAACAGGTACAGAAACACTCAGGAACAGAAAAAAAAAAAGGAAAAAGAAATGTCATCCATTTCAAGAGGTCAGCACCGGTAAGGTGAGCGAAGCACAGAGAGGAACATCAGAAATCATCCAGGCAGAAAGAAAACAAAAAAACAAAACAAAAACTCAGTTGCATCTCCCAACTCATCACAGGACTCCAAGCCACCTCCTGCCTGCCCTCCAGGATCCCAGCATCCTTTCAGGAACACGGGATGACTGACTCACTGACTGACTGACTGACTGGTGACGAACATGAGCTATGCATGTACACTGGCAGCTTCGGGATGGGTGTGTGGCAGTCAATGGGATGGCAGAAGAGAGAAAGAGAGAGAAAGAGAGAGGGCAGAATTGTTCTTCTTCCTCTTACCGTATCCTTGGAGGACCTACGTCTCTTGAAGCTGGAGGCCAGGGTGGAGGTGATGGACCTAAAAGTGGCTTTCTTTTTAGGGTCAGGTTCTGCTCTACCACTTTTTCTATCCTAAAATGAATATGTATAAGTAATTAGATCTCTAGTGTGTTGTTGGAAACTCTAAATCTATTTGAATACTGCCCCATGTCATGGCTTTCATTTAGGTGAGAAAGCTACTGGAGGTGTTCTGTCACTCCCAGTCCTCCGAGGGCCTCCGTGACCCATGGCTACGGCACAGCCACCACACTGATACAGCTGCCAGGGGCCGGCCTCACATCTGGAGTGCTGGAAACCCCTCTGGGGAGTATCCCTGCTCTCCTGGGTGTCTGTGGCCAGGCCGGCACAGCTGACCTCGCTTCCTGGGGATGCTCTGCCTGGCGCCCTGCCCCTCGCTTCCACCGCTAGCCTGGCTGGACAGAGATGTGAGACGCTGCACCTACCACTAAAAAAAAAAATTGCTCAGGGCCTTTTCTGAGGCTGAATCCTAGTGCCAGAAGAGAGAGAGAGGACTGCATTGAAAGAGAAGTCATTGTATGAATATTCTGTAAAAAAAAAAGTGTTCAAAAATTCAAATGACGCAGTTGTGCAAAGCCGAACGTGGTTGCTGGTGGTGGTTTGGTGGTTGTTTTTTTTTTTCCAAAGTAAAACAGGCTAAAAAAAAAGAAAAAAAAAAAAAGAAACTGGAAGAAAAAGAAAATTAAAAAAAAAAGATAAGGAAAAGAAAGGGAGGAGGCAAAGCGTTAGTGCTATGATGTCGTCGGGGTCGGGATGAACTCAAAGAGAAACAGAACTGAAAAATGTAGGCGTTGGAGTTAGCGAGTCGGACCTGGTTGGCGCAGGCTGGGAGCACCAGCCGCCATGGTGCGGGGGCAGCGAGCCGAGGGGACCGGCCGCGCTCGGCGGCGGGCGCTGACAACGATTCCTCCCCAATTGCTTTCGTGCCAATGAGTGTGACCTTTCCGACGGGGGACGGAGTGACCAGGTCTGGCTCTGCTACCGCACGGGGGTAACCAAAATGTATCCCGCTGGTGCGTAGAGCATGCTCGGGGATACATTTGCTCCTCCTTCTCAGTTCTCTCTTTTGCGGACATGCACAAACGGAAAGGAAAGCAAGATGAATGGAATGAAATGTCTTTTTCTTCCATGGCATCTCAGGAAATAGCCATGGCAAAACTGTGATCCCAAAAAACATTATTTTTGTTTGTTTTTTTTAACAAATAAATCTTTCCACTTGCCTACCTTCTAGCAATGTACCAGATACTAGTGCTCTGACGTTTCCTCCTGTGGAAAAGTCTTACAATGTCAAACGGCTCTGTACCATGAGGCTGTTTACCCCCACAGGGCAGCATGCTTTGCTCACAGTCCCACAGACTCTGCCCAAGGACCCAGTGCAGTATTTTCTAGAAGGTTGGCAAGTGAAAAATGGCAGTGCGACTAGTGTGCTCTGTCCCAGCAGCCTTAACCCCCTCGGTGCTGCTGCTTTTTGGAAGCAAAGGAAAAAAAAAGATAAAAAAGGAAAAAAAAAGTTGAGAAATGGCTTTTCCGAGACTCTTATCAGCGAACTGAACTCAGTGAGCTCTCAGGATACAGCAGCCCAGCCTCGTGCTCCCCTTGCTGCTCTCAGGCAGGTCACTTCCACCCGGGCAGCCCCCCCCAAAACACCCCAGCCAGCGCTGCTCCCCCAGGGCCACCGCTCCGGGCTTCTTTCGGGCTCCCCGAGCCTCGTTCTCTCTCTTTCCTTTGCTGGCTCTGCTCCGAGCGCAGGCTCCTTTAGTTGCCTAAAGGATCTCTTGCTCTTTGAACGCTGGTGCTTCCCCAAGGGAAAAAACCAGCCCGGGCAATTCAGACAGAGCCTCCAGCTGCTCTAAACTGGGGTTCAAGGGCACTGTGGGGCTCAGCCCCAAAAGCAGCAGGGTAAGGGAAGTGTGAGGCTGGTGGCCCACAGACATGTCCATGGCTCAGTGTCACTGCCAGACAGCTCTGACACTCCTGGGCTTCCCTGCCTGAGTGGCACAGAGGGGTTCCAGGGACAGGAGAAGTCGGGAAGAACAATGGGAGAGGCCCGAGGGAGCCTTGGCACTGACAGGGACTGGCATTGCTGGCTCCCGTGTGGGGAAATGTCCTTGTCTCCAAAGGACAAGAGCACGCACCACCTCATTTTGGAGTCGGTCCTGGGTGTGACAAGGGCTACCGCGCTGTTGGGGAGCAAGCAGGGAAGGGTAGGTGATGGAAATTATCCCTGGAGCATTTCTCCATCTGAGCACTGGCCAGGGATGCTCAGTGGCAGCGGATTGACCTCCCCCCATCTGCTGGTGAGCATGGCCAGAGCTGGACAGCAGGGCAGATACCTGCAAAGGGAGCCACACTGGCACTGCCTGCTCGGCTGGAGCCAAGGCTCCAGCACATGTTCCTCAGCAGAGCAAAGTCCCCATCCCAAGCTCCACTGGGGGCATTTGGGCCCCACTATCTGTCCCAGTTGGAGCTGTGCACAACACCTCCTGGGAGAGACGGCATGGGCCACGGGCAGCTCCCAGGGACGAGGCACTACAGCCTGCTGGGCACCCAGTAATGCCCAGCTGGAGTTTCTGGGGTGTGGGGTGGGGGACAGAGGGCCCCATGCTAATCCACAGCTCTGCATTCACTGATTTTGGTGAAGGAATGGAAAACGCACCTGGTGGAGATTTGCTCTAAAAACGGTTTGTCCTACCTGCAGGTTTTTCCTCCACACATTAACGGCCGCAAACGCCAGCTGCATCTGCTTCCTCCGCGCGTCCTTATGCCTTTTGTAAGCTATTTCTATGAATATTAAAAATATCCCGGCAACAATACCTCCAGCCACCAGCATAAACACACCTGAAATAAGCAGGAAAGTTACAGGGGGCAATAGAAATTGCAACATGACACTTCATTTCTTCTGTATCACGCCCAGCAACAGGAGCATTTGCCAACCCAGGGTCCCCCCACCATCCCCCCTAGTCCTGGAGGGCCGGGGAGGGGAACACAGCAGGTGCTACAGGGTGGGCACTGCAGTGGTGGGCAGAGAGGTGGATACCTATGCAAGCTCTGGTTGGGCAGAGCACTGTGCTGCACCAGTGCTGCACGCTGGCTGCTGCACCAAGCCCCAGGGCAGCCCCCCACATGGGACTGTGGGGTCACTTGCACCAAAACCCGGCTCTGGTACTTCGGTTTGTCTTATTGAGTAATACAGCCATGCACAGAGTGCTGTCCTCAGACACCTGCAGCCCTCGGGGCTTTGGAGTGGTGTCTTGAGGAGACAGAGCAAAACGCCCCCTCTGCCCTGGTTGGTGGTGCTGGCGAGGACGGGGTCCCATCAGACACCCCTCATCCCTCATCACTGCACTGGCTGGGTGTAGGACCAGCAGCACCACATTGCTGCAAAGGACACCCTGTCTGGGGATTCTCACAGCCTTTGCAAAGGGGGACCAAGATAAAAACCCCTCTGTATCCATTATCCTCATCCTGCCCCTGCCCAGGGCTCTCAGGGCTGGGGGGCTATCTCTCGCCTCCAGCCCCCTCTTGTAGCAGGGTCCCCTCTTACCCTTCCCAAGGCACTGCTCCCCTCTCTCTGCCTTGGGATAGCTCTGATTCCACAGTGACAGCCACAGTTCGGCCAGAGCAGAGGGAGGGGAGCAGTGCTCACAGCAGGGCAGCCCCACTGGTGAGAAGGGCACCCAGGGAATGTGGGGTAAGCTTTGTGGAACTGTTTCAAATACGGTGGAGTTGGAGCCCACCACAGTAGCCTCCCAGTAGTAGGGAAGCACAGACCCAGAAGAAGCAGAGATTTGGCCCAAGAGAAAACCCTGGAGAGGAGAGTGTCTTGAGTGAAAGCAGGCTACCCAGCAAGGGGGAAGAAAGAGGTTTGCAGAACAAACCTGCCATATTCTCAAAGGTGAGTGTTGCTGGGGCATTGCTACGGGAATCACACTCTTGATACCTCACCCAAGTCTTGTCCAAGTCCTCCATGAAGCCGTTCTCGTGGGACCTGGAAGCACAAGGAGACAGGACAGAGTAGTCACTGGGAACCAGCAACAGGCAGCTGGGGCACACGTTGTGCTTTTGTGCCCCCTGAATTAGGAATCTGCACTTGCCTGCAGCCCACAAACAATAGGGACCAAGGACGTGCTGGCTGCGTGTGAGCGCACACACGTGTGATCTTTACATGGAGAGTGTGTGTATGGCCTGTCTGCAGGGGCTGCCAGTACTGCATGTGCTCACACCCCCCCTGCACACAACTGGTGCACAGGGCAGTGGGTGCGAGCAGGACCCACAGCTTCCTAGTGCCAGTGCCCCTGGGGTAGCTGTGGGGCAGCCAGCTCTTGCCAAAAGAGCCACGTGTAAGCCACATGTAAGGTGTGTTCCCATGGAAAGGATGGAGCTGGCAGGTGTAGGCAGTGCTCAGAGAGCATTTAGAGAGAGGCTGAAGGGAGTGGACATGAACCATGTCTCCCAGTTCCCTTCTGCATGTTCCCCCCACCTGCCAGGGCCACCTGGGAGCTCAGGTAACACTGACCCCAATCCTTTCTGGGGATGCCTAGAACCCTCTAGGTCATGGCACTGCTGCCTGGCAGCTCCCCAAGGTGCACGGTGAGGGCTGGGACTCCCCAGCAGCTTGGTGTCACAGCTTGGTGTCACAGCCTGGGAGGAAACAAACTGAACTGTGTCCCCACAGTGCCTGTTTCTACCTGAATAGCTTGTGGGGATGAAGATGGGGCACAGAGCACACATCTCACCACAGGCCCCCTGCACTTTCCTCCCTGTTGTTCTTGGTACATCCCCACTACCTTCCTGGGCCACCTCTAGCCTTGGGCTTCCCCATCCTCTCCCAGGAGGGCACTGAGGACCCCTGTGGCCTCTTCAGGCTTCTTACATTGTTTACCCAAATCCCATCTGCCACCCATCCCCATGCTAAGATCACCCCACAGATGGGGTACCATGGCTCCCTATATTGCCCTGTGTCTTGGTCCTGCCTGTGTCTTCCACATCCTGCCCCTTCTCTTTCTCAGGTCTTTCATCTCTACATGTTGGGCAGGACTGTGGTGGCTCCTGATCCTGTCTCTCCTAAAAAGAATCTCACGTGTCTGTCTCTCTCCACCTGCTGCTTCCCAGCTGCCTGTTCCTCCATTGCCACATTCCTCTGTCTCACACAAGTGTGGCATTTCCGAAGTAACACAAGGCAATCCCCTTTTACCCATAATACCAGCTTGACTTGTGACACCCTGCACTGCAGGCTGGTGTAAAAGCCCTAATTGGACTCAGCAGGGGTCCTGACATATCCCTGCCTAACAGGAATAGTCAGAGTTGAAAGAAAAACCCCTGGCAGACCAAGCCAGGGCAGTGCCATGCTGTCAGGTTGGCTGAGCCCACAAGGAGAAGTGGGGAGATGGCAGCACCCACACCCTGCTCACCGGGACCTGGTGCCGGGTGGCCCCAGCTTTCTCTGCCAGCTTTCCCTACATTCCTGGACAAGCCTGGCTCCTGATCCCTGCCCTGCTCTGCTCTGCCTTCCCACCACCTCCCTGCTGCTTCCCCAGCCCTGCAAGCTGGAGCTGAGAGTGTGGGTGCCCATTCTGGTCGTTCCATGTCCCCTTTGTCAGGAGGGACATGGCAGCCCCCAGCACTCCCGTCCCTGCAGAGGATGGGGGAGCAGTGCCTGACATGAGGGTACTTGCGTGCAAGCACATGCAGCATTTGGGGCAAGCCCCACACCACGAGCTGTGTACAGACTTGAGGATGGCCAGGGAGACGTTCTGCTTCCACGGGCTGTCCTTGCGCATCCCGATCCCGAAGCCAGAGCGGAAAAAAAGCTCCCCCGTCGTCACCAGGTCACACTTCTGGGAGGCTTCAAACTCCAGCACGGCCGAGTCCCAGATGAAGGCGTGGAGCTTGCTGGACGGTGAGAGAGACAGACAGGTGAGGGGGGCAGCCCAGTTGTCTGCAGCCACTCTGGGAGCAGCGAGGGTGCTCCCAGCCCTAATTTAAGCACTGAAGCCACCCAGACTTGCACAGAAGGAAGAGCAGAGACCAGAAGGGCCAGGGCTCCCACTGTGCTGCTCCCCACATAGACCTTCTGCTCTCCACCCAGGGACCTGAAACGCACTAAGTCTGGGAAGATCCCACTCAGCACCAACTGGGAGGTCCCATCAAGACCCGCTGTGACTGCAGCTGCCTTGGCCCTGCTTGCTCCACCCAACTGCAGCTCCCTGAAATGCCTCCCAGCACGGCCAGACAAGGTGCTGGCCCACTCACTTGTCCCTCACTGCCTGGATGGCTTCGGCAGCGCTCTCGTAGTTGTGCTTCTCCATGTGCCGGTACATGGTGCTCAGCTCCACCTGCCGTCGGAAGTAGATGTCCACGGAGCTCTGCTTCACCGTGGCGTAGATGAACTTATCGGAGGGGTTGCGCAGCTGAAAGGCAAGGACAGACCCTGAGATCAGCTCAGCTGGGTAGGTCACGGTGCTGCTAACACCAAAGTTGTGGGTTTGATTCCCGTATGAGTCATTCACTGAAAAGGTGGACTCGATGATCCTTGTGGGTCCCTCCCAACTCAGAATATTCTGTGATTCTGTGACAGGGCTCCTATTTTTTCTGTCCTTCATCAGCAAAACTGACTCACCCCAAGGCCATGTCTCCTAATTTCCCACCTCCTTCAGAGACCTGTTTCCTAGAGAAGACCTTGATCTCCTCAGAGGATGCCGCAGGGCAGTGGATGCTCTGGGACCGTGGTGGGGGAGCAGGGGACAATGTGGGACAGGAACACTGTGGCGCTGAGGGTGCAGGAGGCTGTGGGTGCCATGGAGCTGTCAGTGCTGTGGGCAGATGATGCAGCAGGGTGTAGGACACTGTGGGTCAGTGCTGCTGCAGGGCACATTCCTGCGTGCTGGGGCTGATAAGCTGTGGCTGTGTCCTTGCCAGAGCAGGAAATGGATTTGAGGCATGTGGAGAGTATTGACTGCACCGCAGGGACAATTTCATTTGTTATAAGTCATCCATAATTAATTGTTTCCTCATTGGTTAGTGGAGGCTCTCCAGGAACTGGCAGGCAGTTTGACTGCATAGGGGCTATTCTGGACAAGCTTTTTCCTGCTGATCCCTCCCCATGTCTGTCCATTCCCACCCAGTGCAGGGGCTCAGACCCACCAGGATCAGCCCATGCAGAGCTTGGTTTTGCCCCCCTGGCACAGATCCCAGCCATGGTAAATCAGGGCTCTGGGAACTACAAGCCACGTTATATGCCCAGAAGTGGGTAGGGAAGGGGAAAGCAAGTGAAGGATATTACCCGGGGGTCATTGATGCCTGTGATTCTCTCCTCAGGTCGGTCTAACACCAGGAAGGCTGCCAGGTTGGCAGTGTATGAAGCCACAATGATCATAGCAAAGCCAGCCCACACCATGCCAAGAATACGGGCAGAAAAACTCCGGGGAGCACCTGGGGGGAGAGATGAGAGATCAGACTGGTATGACAAGAGTTTGGCTTGGCCATCAAAGACACATCAATCTGTGTGAGACCAACGGCAGCTGCAGACATGCACCATCTATCTGCTCTGCCAACAGCTGTGCAAGGAGCTCCTGCATTGCCCAAACCAAGAGAAACCCAGCTCCTTCCAGGGCATGCTGTGTCCCATCCTTAGTGGGTGGGTAACTCTGGCAGGATACACAGCAAAGACAGGCCTGTTTTCCCCACTGATGCTGGGGGTGGAAGGATGGCCCTCACAAGTGCCACAAGTGTGTCACACTCAGCATTACCAATCTTCTACCAGTCTGCGCCAGGGAATGATGTCCCCAAAGGGCATCAGCCTCATCAGTGAGAGGCTTCTCCTCCAGCCTTCTCAGCTCAGGGACAGGGTTGCAGGGCAGAGCAGTCCCACTGTGTGCTGTGACTCACCTTCTCCGATGCCAGAGTTCAGCAGGACCCCCCAGGAGAACCACATGGCTGAGGAGAGGGTCAGGGCATCTTCCTCCTCCTCCTCACTGTTTACTTTGAACCGGCCAAATGGGCTGGAAAACAAGAAAAAGAACTTCTCTCATTTCCCTTAGCCTGGTTTCTGGGGCTCTCCACTGTGCCCTCCTAAGTGTCCTGATGCAGGCCTGTATCACTCAATCCTACAGACTGTGCCTGTGTCCCAGGCAGCTTTCCTCATCATGTCCTACTGACTTGCACATCCCCAGTGCTGATAGGCAATTTGTACATCTCAGTCCGGTACCAGTCCCATCACACTTCTCTCCAGATCAGAAAGATGATCTGATCCTGACCAGCTTGAGCCTCTCCCACTGCAACGCGGAGGGTTCACTGCAGATCAGCCACCAAAGTGTCTGGGCACAGGGCTGAGGTGGGAACAGGTTCTCTGCCCTTCAGAGAAACTGTCATAGGGCCAAAGAAGGGCCAGAGGAAACTATCTCAGAGGAAACTCAGGCAGCCAGCAGGGACAGGAGCCTCAGCCCAGGGCTAGTGAGGCAGAGAAGGTGGGATTAGTTCCTGTGAGAGCCCCCCAAAGGGCTGCAGGACTGTGCCTGAACAAGACACTGCAGGGACCCAGGAGATGGTTCCCAGGAGCACCTCCCTGTCCCCTCCCGCTCTTGGGTGGCCTGAAGTGCACTCACCTGAATCGGTCTAAGAGGTACAACATCACTGCCACCACGTGCACGGACAGCCCCACCAGCAGCCAGAGGGTGCTCTGGAAGGGCTGCATGAACGAGTCCAAGGTGCTGCGGGGGATTTCCTGGCACACAGAGAGAGGTGAACAGTGCTGGCACCCACCACACCCACACCCTGCCCTGCTCTGATCTCCTCCTGCTCAGCTACACAGGAGGGGTCAGGGTGGCAGAGACAAGACCCAGCACTAAATCCAGTCTGGAGGTTGGGATTTGCAGGGGCAGCGCAGGGGGAACTGGGCATGGTGTGGGCATGGCACTTCTCTGCAGTGTGGGGAGCAGGGGACACCTCCCCTGTTCTACAGAACATCCCACCCCAGCTCATACCTTCTTCACAAGGATGGTGAGTCCCTGGTACTTGAAGGGCTTGGAGAACTCGATGTACTGAGCCCGCTCGTTGTTGATGGTGAGGGGAGCCACAATCATGTCTGCTTGGCCGCTCAGCAGCTCCCCCATCATCCCGTTCCACTCCTTCTTGTTGCTGTTGTTCACCTGCCAGAGAGCCCACACAGGATCAGACTCCTGCCCTGACACACTTTCCCCACTAGCCAGGATTCCCACATGTGCCAGGCATCCTGCACTGCCCTCCCACCCCACCCCTGCTCCAGAGAAGGGCCTGGGGGTATTTCAACACATGATAAAGGCAAAGAGACATCACAGGCTGCCCAAACTCACCCGCTCTTGGGTACCAAATTTACCATCAGCCACCAGGTGAACCTCATAGGTGAAGTTCATGACCCCTGCCAGCCGGATGAGCAGGTCGATGCAGAAGCCATAGCAGCACAGAGCCACTGTGGGACGGCCTGAGGAGAGGAGACAATGGGGGGAGGAGTGGAGGCAGCCCTTTGCCAGGAACCCCATGCAGGATCCATGCCTGTCCCGCTGAGAACAGCCACCTCATGGCTCTGGTTCCATATGGGGTGTAACCACCTTATCCATCAGGGCCACCTGTCTGATCACCCTCTCACTGCCTCCATCCCCTCTGGTGTTGGCAAGCTGGGGACAAAGGGGTCTCATTCCTTCTCTATGTCCCAGTGAGGTGGGCTGAGACTTGGTGCTACCCACCCACTGAGGGCACGGTGCATGAGCTGGACCCACCAGGCTGAACACAGCCCAGGACACAGCCCAGGGCTGGGGGAATGGTGTGCACAGGAAAGCATGACGGGCCAAGGGGATGCCCTTTAGGTGGATTTGGGCAAACCTGGCATTGTTGAGCAGCTCACCCTCCCCCCAGGTGCTCACTCCTCACCCTGACATGGGCTTTCCATAACAGTTTGAAACTGGTGTTGTTCATATCAGTGCAGGAAGAGCTAATGTGCCTTGAGAGTCTCACTTCTGCTGGAGATCAAGGTAAAGAGAATTAGAGCATGTCAGGAGACAGAACCTTGGGGTGCAACCCCCAAAACAGCCCTGGAGCCCATCCAGAAAAGAGGCAGTGGGAAAGTAATCTGTTGGGTTCAAAAACCTGAATCCCAGTGCCCAATTCCTGCACAGCACTACTGTGGGGCTGAGCTGATGGGGGTCATTTGGGGGCTGACTGTGCTGTCACCTTTCTGTTCCTCATCCTCTAGGCTTCCTGTGTGACTGAGGACCCTCCCTGAGACCTCTTCTTGGAGTGGCATTCTTCATCAGCCTGGTGGGTTGGGGGAGTCACCCCCACACAGAGTTACCTGGGATGGTCTCGTTGGGTCCAGTGCAGAAGACCTTTTTCACAGGATCTCCATTGATAGTGAATTCCTCCCTGCATGTCCCATCTGCTTGCGTGGGCTTCACGTACACAAAGGGCTCTTGGTGGATCGTCACGATCTGCGAGGCCAAGCACAAACACCCTCTTGTCTCTGTCCCCCTCCAGAGCTGCATTTCCCTGGTGAGGAGCTGGGCTGCCCTCTCCACACCAGCATGGCTAAAATGCCCGGGTGCCCTTCCCAGCTGCCATCTCAGCACACAAGACTGCTCAGCCCAGCAGTAAGACCTGGCTTTGGCACGGGGAATCACAGAATCATAGAATCATTTAGCTGGAAAAGACCTTTAAAATCATGAATTCCAGCTGTTAACCCAGCACTGTCAAGGCCACCTCTAAGAACATTTGCTTTCCCTGATCCCAAGATGAGGAACAGCTGTGTCAGCACCTTCCTTCACGTGGCACTTTCACACGAGCCTCAAAACCCCTCTCCCTAACAAGAGGCTGATGGGGGGTACCACACAGCCAGGATTAGTGCCCAGAAAGGTCCTCTAGACACTGTCATGCTGCCCCAAGCTAATGCAGATATTTCAGTCCTACCGCAGACCTTTTCAGTTGTGCAACATCCCAAAGCACCAACACCACCTCTGCAGGGACAAGGGCTCACTACCAGCAGGAGTGTGTCCCTTGCCCGGACAGCAGGACAAATGAATGGCCACAGTGGTAAGACCGGTCTGCCCAGGATCCAGTCACTAAAGTGACTGCTGGGTGTTACCTCAGGGAAGAGCATGAGAAGCAAAGCAAGACTGGAGAGACCTTCTTCCACTGTCACCTCCAGCTTCTGGAGTTTGATTCCGGCTGAGAGCTGTGCTCTGAACACCCTCCAGTACCTTCTATATTGTTCTGCTACATCCTCTCTGAGGTGCCCCAGGTTTGCAAATGCTGCTGAGAGCTGCAGAGGCAGCAGTGGAGGTGGAGGCAGATAAAGTCATGGCCTGGCATGCAGAGAGCTGAGGACACCTGCCACCCCCTAATGCCATTTGCTGTTACCTTCAACTTGGTCGACATCTGATAGCCTTGAGGTTTCTCAGTTTCCCCCCCGGGCCAGATAATCTTCCTGTCGTTGGTCAAGACCTGTGAGCGATACCAGAGGAAGCAGAGGGGCGTAAGGCCATAGGTAAACACCCCAGTGCACACAGTCCTTCTCCCCAGGCCAGGCCTGTACATACATTGCTGCCGTTGTAAATCCCAACTTGGACCAGTTTCCGGTTCTGCAGGTTCATGATGCTGTAGTTGGCAAACTTCCTGTCCCCGTCCTCGTTGAACTCCACACGGCCAGTGACACCCTCCGAGTACTTGGAGGACATCAACACCCTAGAGAGGGAAACACAGTGGGCACAACCTAGAAAACCTGCTGTGGCCACTGGGACCCCTAAGAAGGCATCAGAAAGGCAAATCTTTCTCTCAGTTACCTGCCATATGCACACTATCCTACAGAAATCCAGCCAAGGCTACCTATGGTCTGTTCATAGACCAGCAGTCATCCCTTCCTGGTGGATGGAGCCATTTTCCCAAAGTTCACTACCATATCTGCTGTCACTGTCCCTTGTTTTCCAGTAGATCATTCCCATTTCCTTAAGGAATGATGTGTCCCACAACACCCAAGGACACCTTCCTCTTGGCGTCCCTTGGGAGCTGCGTCCATGTCACAATTCCTGGTGCTTCTGATTGGCACCAGCTCATCACAGCCTACACAGAGCCCCAGGAATGCACCACCAAGAGGAGACCAGCCCCCAAACCCTGGAAAGATGATAATGAAGACACAGAACAGTTGCCTGAGCCACTTGTGGAGAACACCTTTGACTTGCTCATGCCAAAACCTGTGTTGCTGCAGAGGATGCCAGAAATATTTCTAAAACAAACTTCAGGCTTTGCAGGTTCCATGCTCAGCAGAACCCAGGTCTGCAGGGAATTGCTGCTGTACCACAGTCCAGCCTGCAGAAGAGGCCCTTGTGGCTCCAGCATCCACACTGATGTGCACAAAAACTGGGTTCTGGGAAGCACATGCAGCATCTGTCGATCCTTCTGCCCATGGCAGCAAGACCCAACACACACATGCTCTCATCTGCCTGTCCCATGCAGGGAGATCTCTTGCCACCAAGATTTGCTTGCAGCACACTGACCCATGCCACAGCCCTTGGAATGTTCAGCAGGAAATGTGTCCCCAACACCGAGCTTCAATTTGACAGAAACATCCCCCTACCCTGATTTGGCAGAAAACCCCCTCTCTCCCATTTCCACTCATGGAATTAAGATCCAGACTGGAGGACACCATGGCCCCCAGATCTTTTCTTCCTAGAGTCATTTCCTGCCCTTACATCCCAGTTGCCCAAGCATTGCCCAGGGCAGCATGGTTTGGCATGGAGCAACTTGGTGCCAGGCACCAGATGATGCCTAAACTGGGTGCCATTTCCTGAGCCTGTGTCTGGGATGGTTTTCTAGGAGAGTCTTCACATCCAAATCATGCAGGAGAGTCCAGTCAGCCCTGTGCCACATGCCCCAAAGCTTTAGTGACAGATACTCTGAGCAAAGCTGCCATGTCCTCCTGCACCTTTTCCACATACTCCCACCTTTTCCAGCTCTCCCCCAGCAGGTCCTCTGCTCCCTCCAGCAGGACCCTTTACCAAATACCTCTTGAAAAGGGGTCCTGTCTTCCAGATGTTGGTGTTGCCCACGCAGCCCCGTGGTGGGTCTGTGATGTTCTCCTTCTCAAACAAGTCGTGCACAGCCTGTGCCACCACGGCAACAGCGTCGCTGATGTGGGCGGACTCGTTCTTCCCATTGATGAGCTGCAAACCAATCACTCCTGCCCGAGAGGAGGGGAGGAGGGAGGTCAGCACTCCTGAGCTCGCTGGCTGCTCCAGCTTTGCTCCCATGAACAGGGTTTGGGGACAAGCAAGCACCTGGTTATGGGCTGGGGACCCTTGGATGCAGTGGGGAGTTGCCTGAGATTCAGGCAGGGGCAGCAGCGCAGGGTGGGCACCGTCCTGCCCGCCAGAGGGGTATGGGGACAGCTACATGGGCCACTGGCTGCCCGTGCTCCATCCCCAGCGCCCTGCCCAACCCTTCCCTCAGGAGACTGTCAGCTTGCAAAGCCCCAGTGATGTGGATTTGGGGTACAGCAGTGTGAACAAGGCTGCTGGACTGCTGACTCCCCATGCAGGCAGGGGGAATGGGAAGCGACATGTGGGACCCTCAACTTGCTTGGGACCACCACGGCACGGCGTTCCCCCAGCCCAGGGGGTCCCCGGGGGGCAGGGGCCCCTCATGCTGGCTCTGTGCAGGGTCTCCAAGCACTGATGGCAGCAGGGTGGGTGCCTCGGGGGTGCCTCAGGGGTGCCTACCATCAGGGGCGTAACGCAGGGCACTGCCCGAGATCTCCCGCTCCCCCACCAGCCACACATAGCCCGAGCCCGTCATGTTGAGCATGGCTGCTGCTCTGTACACCGTGGCTGCATCGTCCTCACTGCAACGAGAGGAGGCACAGAATCACAGAATGTGCTGAGCTGGAAGGGACCCACAAGGACCATCGTGTCCAACCCTCAGCCCTGCACAGGCCCAACCCCAGAGTCACACTCAGTGCCCCAGAGGATCATCCAAACCCTCCTGGAGATCTGACAGCCTTGGGGCTGTGCCCACTGCCCTGGGGAGCCTGGTCAGTGCCCAACCACCCTCTGGGGGAAGAACCTCGTCCAGAGATCCAACCTGACCCTGCCCTGACACAGCTCCAGACCATTCCCTGGGTGCTGTCCCTGGTCCCCCCAGAGCAGAGCTCAGTCCCTGCCCCTCCTCTGCCCCTCCCCAGGGATCTGGAACTGCCATGAGCTCTCCCCTCAGTCTCTTCTTCTCCAGCTGAACACCCCAAGTGCCCTCAGTGTCCTCCCCCGGCTTCAAATCAAGGCCCTTCCCCATCCTCGTTGCCTCCTTTGGACACTCTCTAAGAGCTTAATGAAGGGAAGGGCAATGTGGCTCCGGGTGCTGGATGGCTCCTTTTCTCCTGTGTCAGGTCCCAAGGCGGTGGCAGTGCCAGGGAAGATACAAGTCCAGGTAGCCCTTCTCTGACAACTGTTTCTCCTGGATAATAGCTCATTTCTTGAGCAATGGGAACCTTTCTCCCAGCTTCACCTGATCCCACAGGGACCAGCACTGCTGAGCATCTGCACATCTGGCCCAGTCCTTATGCTGCAGGCGTGGACAGTGAGACTCCCCTCCTACACAGCTGGACCGGGATACACCGTCACTGACTGCAGCTGGTTCTGCAGCTGCTGACACTGTGCAGGAGAGACATCCCAGCCTCGCTGGTGACTGCCAGCTCCCAGGCCAGCAGCATGTCCAGCACAGCACAGCACCCACCCTTGCCCTGGACATCCCTGTGTGGGGCTGTGCTGCTCTCAGCTGGGGGACAGGTAATTTTCTTCCCAGAGGCTGGTGTGGGGCTGTGTTTGGGTTTGTGCTGAGCCAGGTTGACCATACAGGGATGTTTTTGTTATTGCTGAGCGGGGCTCACACACGGGGCCAAGGCTTTTCTGCTTTCCTGCTGCCACACGGGCCAGGAAGTTGGGAGTGCCTGGGAGGCTGGGAGGAGGCACAACTGGGACAGGTGACCCCAGCTGATCCAAGGGATATTCCAGACCATATGATATCATGCTCAGTATATAAAGCAGGGGGGAAGAAGGAACACTGGGGGATATTTGGAGTGATGGTGTTTGTCTTCCCAAGTCACCATTTCATGGGATGGGGCCCTGCTCTCCTGGAGGTGCTGAACACCTGCTGCCCATGGGAAGGGGTGAACTAATTCCTTGTTTTTCTTTGCTTGTGTGAGCAGCTTTTGCTTTCCCCTTTCCCTATTAAACTGTCTTTGTCTCAACCCACGAGTTCTCCATCTTTTACCCTTCTGATTCTGTCCCTGATATCGTTGTTGGGGGAGTGGCTGTGAGGGGCTTGGCTGCTGGCAGGGGTTAAACCACAATGAGGTTTTCTCTCGTGTTCCTTGGAAGGATGACAAACCTCAAATCTGCTTTGACTTCAGTTCTGGGCAGTGTTGCAAAGGGGAGAGGAGAATAGCAGAGCAGGGAGGGGAAGGAATGGCACTGCCTTACCTGGCAGAGAGGATGATGACTCGAGCCTCCAGCTCCTTCGCCTCCAGCAGCAGCGATGTCACATTTTTGGTTCCAGGGTCAAACTGAAGCACTTTCTCAGCCTGTGATTAGTGTGAGCAAAGCTGGTTAGTGTGGGAGCCCCAGGACTGGTGGTGAGAGCCATGCTATCTAGAAAAGGTCAAGAGAATTCATTAAACTGCACAAAAGTCTGCTAAATAAGATTGGTTATAGTTATTTTTTTCTTTTTTCTTTCCTTTCTTTCTTTTCTTTCTTTCCTTCCTTCCTTTCTCTTTTAAGGTTTTGGCCTTTCAGTTGTTTTATTTTTTTTATTTTTATTTTTTTTGCACTGTGCATGCAAACTGAAGTCAATCAAGACCCAAAAAGAGGCGTGCATTGTACAGGAAAGAGAAAAAGGCTTTGAAATGCAATTGAAAACTCAAACGAGTGTTGTTTTTCAAAAACATGGGAAATGAGAAAAACATATTGCACAAGGTTAACCTTTGGGAGTCAAAGTGAGCAACTTACACCAAGGAACTGTTTCCTTTGGGGAGGAAAGGGGGTTGGTTCAACTTTCCAAAAAAAAAAAACTTGCAAGTTAATTACTGGTTCACATGCATGTTTCAAAAAGAAATCCTTCCAGGGTCAGCTGGCTAAGTTTCCATTCTCAAGTCCAAACCAAACTATCTCAACATAAAAACGTGCTACCAAGAAACATAGTCATGGATTTTTTTTTTTCTTTCTTTTATTTTCTTTTTTTTTCTCTTTCACTTTTTTTTTTTTTTTTTTTTTTTTTTTTTTTTTTTTTATTTTTTATTTTTTTATTTTTCTGGTGGCTGTGGCTACTTTTCATTTGCTAGTTAGGTTGGTGGGCGGCGTGCATTTCCATGCATATATACCTTGGGTCCTCGCTTGTTGTCATAGGAAAGTTGGTCGAGGTTTTCATAGTTCCTTTTTTTACTCTGATGAATAATGTGCACAGAGAAAATATGTAGACACAGAAGAATATTATAAACAGTTGAAAATGACGTGTAGTAAAGCAATCCAACATCCACCTCCTCCTCCACTGTTTGCTAAAGGGTCTCTATAACGCTGGAGCTCGCAAAAACCACTATCAGGAGAGAGAGTGCCTCAGCTCTCACGGGAGGTCACGGTGCAAGGCCATATCTCACAGAGCAAGCCTGAGTGCCACAGCTGGTGCGATGCTGCAGTTGCATTTCCCTTGTGGGACTGGGGAATTCTTCAGCAAGAAATTTTTTATCTTAAGCTCAGAAACAATCTATGCATCTCTAAGGGCCTAAGTGGTGGGGTTTCCATGGAATTACTGTGGAAGTAAAGGACAAAATGTTGTGTACGGAAAGTGCTGGATAAAGGCAAACTGTTACAGTTAAGAGTATTAGCAATACTAGAGTCACTATGAGCATTACAATCCTGTTCACCCTCAGAGAGTTCACAGCAAATGAGGTGCCTCAGCTGAACTTCTCACCTCCTGAAAGGAGGGAGCGGCCTTTTGGAGCTCTGTTGACATCCAAAAGAGAAAGATAACGTTCTCTACATCCCGTGTTGGCTCAAAGCGTGGCGATATGAAGCAATGGTGATCATGGGATGACATTGCAGCTTTTACCTGGTGCCTGGGGAGGGCCAAGGGCACCTCATGGCTCTGTGGCACAAGGGTGGCCCCGGGAGGTGCAGCTACCCAAGACCACAGTGCCCATAACCTGGCCCTACAGGTGGCTAGTGAGGCTCACTGCTTGGTGGTCTCCACGCTGCTGACCAGAGCAGCACTGGGGCTCAGGACAGGGGGCTCAGCATGCTCTGACCCTGGAGACGAGAGACCGGACAGAGAACCTGCTCCTCCCCTTGTCTCCTACCTGAGCCACTTCTGCTGCTTGGCCCCAAAGGAGCCCAAGGCATGAAACCTGCTTCTGGAGGTTTCCTCTTCTCCAGGCAGTGTGCTGAGGGCCAAGAGCCTCTGCTCTCAGGAGCCGTGACCCTGCAACAGCGTGCACAGAGCCCCGTGGATCTTCCTGCGAGCAGCCCACCTGGTCAGGCCAACAACAGCAATCTGACAATGCCTTCAGGAGATGGCTTGGTAGGTTTTGGTGGGACAGTGTCCGACCTCTTCTTCTTGACCCCACCCCACCCCTGCTGAGTATTCCTGATCTATGTATAGGGGGTATGGGACACAGCTCTATTCTGATCTTTGTTTTTCCAGAACCTTATGTCAATGGCAACTGATCCCTGACAGGAACCAGACCCTTTGCACCCCTGGAATGCAAAGGTTCATGTTCCCAGGTTGTTTCTTAGACAGCCAGGTTTTATCTCTGTGTCTCGCTTTCCAAACTAAGTAGCTTGCCTTTTCCTGAGCACTCGGGCCAATCTTTGGCAGGACATTTTGCAGGTCTGCTTTCTGTGCAGCCATGTGATCTTTGCTTTCTTCTCCTTGGACACAGCCTGGCAGGTTTTCGTTGCTCAAAGGAATTGAGTCCTTGCAAGGCAAAGTATCTGAGGAGGCAAAATCTGCTTGGAGCCCAGGTCTGCCTTCACTTCTGATGACATCCACAGCCAGGATTTCTGCAGTGGCTTCTTAGAGACTGCTGAGATTGCAGTGAGACCTGGGGTAACAACTGCCTTCAAGGAGAACAGAGGTGCAGGACAGCATGAATGTTCTCCAGTGATGGGACACTGGTCATTTCTCCTTAGGTACTGTCAATGTAGCCAATCCCTCTTGCAGCCTCCAGACATGAATAGCCTTGTGTGCCTGGGATATGCACCTCGATCCAGGCTGGTCAGCAGAGTCTTGGGTGCAGCAAAGCTGGCACCTGATCACCTCTCCCTGTCACTATCCCTACAGAACTAGACTAATAATGTGTCTTTTTTTCCCCCCATTTTTCCATGTGGTCCTGCAGCCCTTCCCTGCTCTTCAGCTCATGTTTCACACAGGGACCCACAAATTAAAATTTCCACCAGGTTCTCAAGCATTCATTAAAAAAGTTGCCACTGTCCTAGAGAAAGACACCCAGCACACCATGGACTGCCACCTCTGACTTGGACAAACTCTGATTTCACAGTGTCCAACACTCCCTCCTGATCCTGAGCAGCACTGGTGGCCTGCCCAGACGAACAAGCAGAGTTGTGCTGGGGTGGAGCAGCAGAGTTACTGCTGACAGACCTAAGACAAAGCGAGCACATGGGCTGTGCCAGAACTGGCCAGCATGGCCTGAGTGCTGGGCTTGGAGTGCCTGGTGGAAGTGCAAACCCACACAGTGGTGCCTGAGTGACACCCAGGGACAGTGCAGACTGTGGGGGACACAGCCATGCTCCAATCCAAGAGCTGGGCAGGGGAGTCTCTGAAGACAGGACCTCAGGGACTGTGACCCAAGCCTTGCAGAGGTCGAGATCAGGTCTCCTGCCTGCTCCCTCCCCAGGGCCAGGCTGCCCTTGAGGAGGCTGGGCAGGGGCCCAAGGTACCCCTTCATGGCATGAAGAGAGTCAGCACATCAATGATCAGAAAAGGAATTAGAAGAGGAGATTAAGGAAGATAGGAAAGCCCCAGCAGGCTATCTACCACCTTCAAGACCAGTCAGACCTGTCTGTTTGACTTTTTTGCAAGGAAAACAGAAACAAGATGCAGTGGCACGCCCCAAAAGGAAGATAAAGTGACCTACCCCCACAGAGCAGGTCTCAGGCTGGAGAGTGGCCAGGGCACCTGCAGCAGCCCAGTGGCTGCCAAGACATGTTATAGCTGCAGTGCAAATGTGGGGCAGGTCTGAGCACATCCCCTGCTCCCCATCTTTCAAGCTCCAGATCTAAAATCTTTCCCATGTGATGGATAGGGTGAAGAAGAAATGCACCCTGAGCCTGGGAGCATCACATGGAGCAAGCAAGGAGTGGAGTCATGAGAGGGAGCAGCAAAAGGGAACACAGAGGAACTGTACAAAAGCAGAAAGTGGAAATCAAAAGATACAAGGAAAGGAATGAGAGACTGACAATGGCTCTCCTTGGATGAGTGACACTGTGCTGGGAAGAGGCTTTGGAGTGAAATATATTCCACTGTCACCCAGCAGGAAACTGCCTTGGGAGGCAGGAGGATCCCACCATAGCTGGTGGCACGTCAGTGTCTCACGATGATCCAGGATGCAGCAAGGATGAGACTCCTCGGAAATCACCGCCAAAACCAAAAGCCTGTTGTTCAGTGTGGCTTGTGCCAGCCTGCAGCCCTGCACCAGTTGTTCATCAGGGAGGTGATGAAGAGCAGTGACAGGCTGCTCTCTCTGATCTCTGAGCTGAGCCACCAACTCCAAGCACAAGAAGTGTCTGTGGCCACATCTCCTCAACAGCTGCCTGACTGCCAAAGGTCCAGCAGCTGCTGGTGGGGCTGGAGAAGAGCAGATTGAGGTCCCTGCCTGTGACCCAGGAGGGAACAGCCCTGAATTGATTCCTGCCCTGATGCTGCTGGAGACTTGGATGGGCTCAGTGTTCTGCACACCCGAAGGGGACTCACCCTGCCCCAGGCAAGAGAACGTGCTGGGACTTCACTCTGTAGGGCACGAGGTGGTTCCTTGTCTTCCAGATTGCAGCCAAACAGCTCCTGTGTTCTCCTTCCCTGCTTGTCTGGAACGTTAGCTTGGTCCTTTCACTCCACGCCGCAGGTCTGTGGTTGTCCTCCTGAATCTCTAGCAGGCTTGGGGACCTCCCTCCCTGCTCCCTGCTGGCCCTGAGTGTAGGTGCAGTGCACCTCCTCCACAAAGCCACAACCGCCCTCTTGTACCAGCAATGGGTGTCAGGAAAGCAGCGTTTGGCATGTGCTTCGATGGAGATGGGAACGGGCGCAGCCTGCGGCCCACGGCTCTACACAGAGGGTGTTGTGGCCCTCGGGGCAGCAACACACCGGCTGCCTGGCCCTCCTAAGCCTCTAAGGTGAGCCCCGGGAAGCCAATTCAGAAGCTGCTTTTCAGGGTTGGTTTGGCACTGCTGGGTCTGCCTGGCCCCGGGGTGGCTGCAATGGGGCAGGTGCTTCCCTAAGCTGAGCGACTGGTCCTCTCCTTAGGTGGGAATCTTGGGCGAGGCATTTGCAGAGCTCCAGGTTATCCTTCCCTTCATTTTGTAGTCGATTTACATGTAGGAGATTTTGACCATGGCAAAGCAAGTGAAATGAATAAAGTACAAAGTTCTGTCAGGTACTAGTCAGACACTGTTGATGCTTTAAGCATGTTAGCCATGTTACAATGGAAAGAAAAGGTGTTTTACATACAGAAATCTACATACATACAACAGCCCGAGACTTCTAGTTTTGTTGTTGCTTAAACAAAGCTACAAGACAATGTTCAGGAACTGACCTTGGACTCTTTCTCCTCCAAGAGGGTCTCCAGCTTCTTTTGTGCAGCACGACCTTCGTGGTCGTCACTGACTATCAGAATGACGTGGTTCCAGTTGAAGACTCTCATCATCTCAAACCAGACGTTGGCCTGGTGAGAGTATGGAGGGACCGTGCGCAAAAAGGACAGGTGGATGCTCTGCAAGGAAGAACAAGAGCTCAACACAGACTGTGGGCTTGTCAGCCAGGTTTGCAGGGACAGGGCTGGGATCACAAAGCCATTTTGGGAAGACCTCTGGGTTGCACACCTTGAGCACACCTCTAGTGCTAACCTGCACTCCTTCCTTCTGCTTGGGAAGCAAATCCTGGCCGTGATTTTGTACCTCTCTGTGGTTAATCTAGAGCATGGCAGAGAGGGTTTTTTGCTTTGTGGTCCACAGTGAAGAAAAGCCTATCGAGCCATGAAGGGCCAGCAGTGTTCAGTGCAAATATAGCCTTGCCTCTTGGCTTTTCAAAATTGTTACTGCGCAACAGACATCACAAAGAACTTGAATTCCCTTTAGAGAGGAGCAAGAGGCAGGTACAGGCAGCTATATATTAGTTATTTGTCATGAGAGAAGTTCAGAAAAGCAGTTTTATAACATGGTCTCTGACTGTTTCTAGGTCAGCCTGTTCCACAGGAGGAGGCAGCTCTGGACTCATGTCCCAGTTGACCTCTCTGATTTGGTTAAAGACATTGTTATGGTTGGATGATTGTGCAATAGCAATTCCAGCCTAATTAAGTACAGTGCTGTTAGGGGAGCAACTGGACCAAAAGCTGTAGCTGACAGAGAGCTCTCAAACAAATGCAGTTTTTCCAAAAGGCCCTACAGTCAAATATTAGACAGTCAAAGTCCTCATGTTCAGCAGGGCCCTTACTTGGCAACCCAGCTAAATGCTGGAGTGGGGGGCAGAATTCTGAACCAGACAGGACAGAAAGGAAAGCACCATAATATTTCTTTCTATGAGGCTGAGACGGCTGTCTGGACCAAACAGGTCTTGTCCAGAACTGCTCACCCAGAGACCAGACCCAGTATGGGTCAGAAATGTCCTGAAGGGGCCAAAGTAAATCACACTTTGGGAAGGGAAAAGGAATCATGTCCCCCATGGACCCATACAAGAGGAACAGACACACCAAATAAAGCCTTTTTCTCACACCCAGCATGGTGATAATGTCAAACCAAACCATGAAATCTGTAGAAAATAGTGTCAAACCCCTGCTCCTGCCCTGGCCCAACACACAGGAATGATGGAGGCAGCAGCAAAACCACCAAGCCACTGAGGACAACTGTGGATGTTTAAACAAAGGAGAAAGCAAACCAGGAGAGCCACTACAAGCATCTCAGAGCTAATACAGACATCTCAGAGCTGATACAGACATTCACAGTTTTGGGAAGAGCAGTAGAAATGCAGCTCACCCCACAAGCCCAGCCCTAATCCATTGGATTGGGAAGAAGCTCCTAGAGACAAATGACGGAAGAACAACCACAGTCTCCACACCAACAGAGTGTTCAAGATCTGTTTGGAGTCAGCAGAGATGCCCAGGAGTTTTCAGGCCCTGCTCCACAGCTTGGACCAGGGATGCACAAGATGGATCTGAGCATTTCTAATTTCTAACCCCTGACCATTTTTAATTGCTTTAAGAAAATCCAGGGAAAATGAAAATGGGAAAAAAAAGATCAGAAAAGAGCTGGGAAAAAAACGCAGAAAAACTAATATTAAAAAAAAAATCAGTAAAACACAGGCTAAAAAAAATCAGAATTCTAACAAAATGCATTCAATCCATTTTTGAAATTAAAAAATCTCTGAGATTTCAGTATATTACATCAAATTATTTTCTAGTTTCCCATTAGCTTGTAAAAATGGTGTTTAAACTGATCATGGCTTCCTTAAGTATTGTAAATACATATCACTTGGTTCAGATGAACAATTTATTGCAAGGTTGTTGGGGGCAACTTGGTTTAACAGTTCAGGGAAATTTGCTTTCCGAGGTGGTGTCAAAAGGGCCATGGACTTGCCCTGATGGTATCTCAGCTCCTGGATTACAGAATTGTGGTTTTTAGATAGGAAAATGAAGAATAATTCATGGTAAGTTCTGTGAGGATGGGGAGGCCCTGGCACAGGTTGCCCAGAGAAGCTGTGGCTGCCCCATCCCTGGGAGTGTCCAAGGCCAGGTTGGATGCGGGTTGGAGCACCCTGGGCTGGTGGAGGTGCCCCCGCCCATGGCAGGGGTGTGGGATGAGATGGTCTTTAAGGTCCTACCCAACACAAACTATTCTAGGATTCTATGATGATTCTATGTGGGGTCCGGACTTAAGAACTGCAAATTATTAGTTGTCCTGACTTGGTTGATGTGAGTACATACAAAGAGGAGCTGTTGGTGTGTGTGAAAACTGGGGCTCTGTGTGTGCACAAATGTGAGCACATCCATGCAGAGAGCATGTGAGTGCAGGTACCCCTGCAGGGAAAGTGCTTGGGTGCTGAAATCCCTGTGCACAGTCTGCACATGGCCATGCTCTGCCTGGGGGAAGAGGCACGTGTGGGTGCCTGCTGATGGAGTTTGTATCTGTAGGGGATGTGCACAGGGCATGGCTGGAGGCCACCACGGGTGTGTACCCACATCAGGACCACGTACAGGTCCCTGAGTGAAAGGTTTGCTATCCTCTTACTTCTGCCTGCCTAAGGGCTCATCCCAGCTCATGGTCCATGGCCAAGGGAGTTATTTTTCCTACAGAAAATTAAAGAAAAATGAAAGCTTCAGAGGCTTGAGTAGGCAACGTGCTTTAGTTTCACTTCCTATGGAAATGTGTTCAGTCTCCCTTCTAGCAATTCACTCCCAAAATGAGCTGCCTGGGCAGTTTCAAAGAGATTGACAGAGATCTCAACCTATAAAGCTCAGGAAAATTTAGTAAAAATCCCCAGCTGGGTATGAAAAAGAAGCAGTGGCCAATGTCCCCATGGAAGGAGCCTGCCCACTGCCCCACGTGACAGCTGTGGACGTGGGAGGGAGCTGAGACAACTCTGAGACAGCTCAGACGTGTGCAGGGAGGGATTTCAGTGGGGACAGGGGTGTGGGCAGCTCACACTCAAATGCACTGCCTGCCTTTCCCTGCAGAGCACGGAGGAAGGGACGTGGCAGCCTCTGGGGAATGGCCACTGTGGAGTGGGGGGTGTCTGTCCTTCTCCCAGCTGGAATTCTGAGAGCCTATGAAGAGCTCTCCTCCACTGGGATGAGTGGGCTCCATCAGCCCAGCACTGCTCTAGCCTGGTCTGCTCTGGAACGTTCCAGGCTGCCTGACTGAGGGCTGTGCTGCCCTGCTGAGGGCTGAGCTACTCTACTGATGGCTGGGCTGCCCATTCCTGGGGCAAACAACTCTGTGTTACACTAAACAGCCTCTCCAGTCATTGCTTACAGGTGAAGGAGTTCTGATCCTGACCTTGGTCAAGGGGAATCGCTTTTTCCCCACTTCCAGTGCAGCTTCCCACTCTGATTAAGAAGGTTTCTGCTGAGCATTGTTGCCAGTGAGACCAGTAACAGAGAAAAGTACCCCTCTCAGTGAGCAGTGCCTCACTTCCAGGCATGGAGTGGTTACAGTGAGACCAGGAACCAGAGGTAAAAGCCATCCCCGGGCTGAAGAGAGAGAGAAAGAGACAGACCCCATTGCAACTACCAGGACCAGGTGCTGGAATTGAAGTAGCTCTCCAAGTGCACGATGACTAAACTCCATTTTCCATCTCTTTCACCACAGAGCAAGTCTCAGTTAAAACCCCTTGATCCTCCACTGCAATAGCTCTGGGATTAGGGTATGGTGTGGGGCTCAGCACCTCTGGGCACCCAGGATGTCCCTTCATCCCCACCACGTAGGTGGGGATCACGTTCCACATGGTGATGATGAACAGCACCAGCTCTTCCTGGCTCTTGAGCTGTGCATTTCCCCACAAGCTTTGCTCTGACACTCTCCATGTCATTTCACATTTCTCATATTGCCAAGATGTCCGTGCCATCTCATTTTTTCAGCTGGGATGCAAAGGAAGTATAAACACCCCCAATGACACATGGGAGCAGGAGCACTGAAGCACAGTCCAGCCTGTCCATGCAGGGGGCCCAGCAGGAGAAGGCCAGAGTGTGACTTTTGCAATGCTCAGTCCATGAGATCTCCATGGAGGGCTCTCCACAGTGATGGACACCACAGCCATGGGGACTGCTCTGATCACTTTACCATGAGAGCCCCCTTTCCTCCTCAAATTCCCTGCTCACCTCACTCAGAGGTGACTGGGATTCCAGAAACCCCTCAGTGTACAGGCAGGACTATGCTGGATGGAGTGAGGATCTTGGTGAAGGAACAGGCAATGATTTCATAAGATGTATGTACAAGGGGGCCAAAGGCTACCAAGCCAGAGCATTCAGATGCAATACCACTTCTAGAACAAATAGTTGGTTGGATACTGGGAGCAATAAAGCTCCCTTCCCTGGGGTATCTTTGTTGGTAGACTGGCTACAGCTCCTGGACCACTGTGCTCGACTGGAGATGCTCTGGGAGCATCAAAAGGTACTGGGCAAACCTGTCTGTGCTGAGGCCCACACCTCTCCTCCCTCTGGCAGCATAGCCTGCAGAGGACCATAATTAACTCCACTTCAACCCCCCGTGAAATTTAGCTAAAATTGCCTGATGCCTTCAAAACCAATCAGGGGCGTACATACAAAGTGATCTTACAAGCTTGTTTCCATAGAAACTAAGCTGAAAGATATAATTTACTGAATTTAAAAAGTAACCCAAAAACCAAGCTGATCACTGGAAACCAAAAAGGGAACAGCTGAATGTCCTGTGTCACGTGAGCCAGCCTGTCCTACATGGGGTGAGCAGAGCCTGTCCCACGGCTTCACACCCCTCTGTCCCCCATTTCACTCCCACCTTTGCTGTCCCTTCCACTGTTCAACATCCTTTGCTCCTCTCCCCAGTCCCTGCCTTTGCCCCATCTCCTGCCAGCATCTCCACCCTCTGCAGAGAGCTCCAAGCCCCCAGGCCCCCATCTGCCTGGATGGGCAGGTGCCAAGCAGGAGGCCAGACAGGCAGGACTGCTCAGAGGGGTGAGATGAGCCTGGTACAGGCAGGGTGGCCTCCCTGCTCAGTCTGTGCCAGGCAAGCGCAGCCCACAGCCCTGCACTGGCTGAATTCCCCAAAATACTCCATGGAGAGCATTTCCTGACAGTACAGTGGGTTGCTCCTCCAGCCCTGAAGTGAGTCAGGTGCATTTTATGAGCCAGATTTGCAGAAAACATTTGAAATAGGAAAAATCTGTCAGAAGCAGAGAGTACCAGGGCAGGTCCCAGCCCCTTGGGGTGGGCACGCCAATCCTGCCCCAGGTTGTGCTGTGGACAGGTGGTTTGCTTTGGTGAGCACAGCCCTGCAGAGATGGGGCAGGACCCACAGTGTGCAGGGTCCCCTCTCCCTGCCCTCCTGGCCCCTGTGACAAGGTCTCTCTCAGTGACATTTCCATCAGACGTATTTCCACTCCACAGCAGCACGAAGCAAATTCTCCCTGCACGATTGCTGCCTGCCCTCTCCCTTGCTCTGTCAGCTCTGTTGCCATCCCTTTCCCTCTAACCTGGTGGGACCCTGCCCATGCAGGTCCCCAGCCCAGCCAGCCACCATCACGGTCACTGCTGTGGTCTTGGCTTGGTGTCCATCCTATCATGGCTTTATTGGTGGGAGATGCCAAGAGCTGCTGCTCTCCAGCTGAGCAGTGCTGCTGGTGTATCTCTAGGAGCCTCTGCTCCTCCCTCCTGAAATTTGACTTCATTTAGCATGTAGGCGGAGTGACTATTTTTGCACAGAACATTTACATTTGTGAATATTCACATTTTCCAAGCAAAGGCCGATTCATGCTTTGAAACAGGCTTGATCTCACCCACTGAGCTCATGTGCCTACATGGAATCCTGCAATGGCATGTGGATGGCCTGGCTCTGCTCAGCTCCTCCCTTTGCTTTCACTAATCACAGATGGGCTGTGAGCTGAGGGCCAGGGCAGCACCTCGTTGCCCAGGGCCAGGCACTGCCCCCAGACCCTCATCCAGTCTGGAAGCGTCTGTGTGCCCACAGAGACAGGTGCAGTGGTTTGAGACATTGGAATTTGAACCTCTGTCTTGAGTGCTGGCCGGACTGAGTGTCATGTGAAGCCTCGGGATATTCTGTGATCTCCCTACCAATATCCCATAAACCCAGAGAAGTGAATGCAACCGAACAACCTTCAAGCCCCAGAGAGCTCCTGCCCGATGTACAGGCTCTAATAGGATCCTCCTGCCCCTCCGCAGGCCCACACACACCCGGGGAGCCCCCTGGACCCCTGGCTGTCGCTAGTGAGCAGGGCAGGAACCAGCTATGCCTGTGCTTGGCTGAAGAGCAGCAAGCCCAGCAGCCTGGCAGAGCCGCGCTGCAGAAATCATCCGGCACTATGTAGGTCAACACTGGCAGCTGTGAAAAAATAATGTACTGGGGAATGCAGGAGAGAGAGAGGGAGCTGCAGGCTGAGCTGGAGAGGGTGGATAGACAGACACAGA
Source organism: Manacus vitellinus (assembly GCF_001715985.3). NCBI lineage: Eukaryota > Metazoa > Chordata > Aves > Passeriformes > Pipridae > Manacus > Manacus vitellinus. The sequence goes on along the minus strand of NW_021940039.1, from coordinate 10,812,867 downwards.
GTGTTGGCATCATTAACCCTCCTGACGGGCACTCTTGATTTACAGCACATGTATGAGGTACTAGACTAGAAACATGCATCAGTTACCTTATCAGAATATATAGACATGCGTGTTGTCAGACCAATGACAGGGATCCTGTAGAAGCCAGCTGTGTATGATACAGGTGTTGGTGTTAGGTGATCGTTGGGAGCAGGAGGGTGGCTAACTAATATTGCATAGACCTGCAGGACAGGATACACGACACAAACATTATTTCACAGGAGCACATCAGCTGTCCAGCATGATTTTTTTTTCCTTTTCTTTTCTGCAATGTTAAACAGCCCCATGTTAACACGATAACGGCATTGAGGTAACTGGAAACAGGGAAGCAAGGATTGTGCTGGGAGCTGTGCTGTGGCTGGAGGTGATGGGTCTGCTCAGGGTTATATCCTAATGGAAATGCCGTGCCTACCAGCTCTGCTCAGTAAACTAATAACTTCCATGGATTACAGATTAAAGGGAAACATCTCCCTTGCAGTCACACTGTGTAATGTGATTTCTTTAACCACACATTTAATACTCAGTTGTAATTCCCCTCTGAGGACTATTACAAACAAAGTGGTCAGCTGGGACTGCGGCGGGAGCGCAGAGCCACGGAGCGAATCAGCCATCTGGCCCTGGGCACAGAAATGAGAGTACTGGGGGGGCAGGAGCTGGGATCTGCCCTCAGCATGCCAGGGGGAGGGGATCTGGGTTATACCAAAACGGGGAAGGACGATCTCGGCAAAATCCTGCTGTTATAGCAGGGCTGGGACTTCGGTCTCCAGCAGGATCCTATTTTGTGTCAAACGGAAAGGAAGGAGATGGGTAATCTCTGGGGGATCTTTTGTTACACCAATGCCCTCTCACAGCACAAGGAATGTCCCCGGCCGGTGACAGGTCTCCAGCGAGGGTGAATCTGTGCAAGGATTTTGATGTCTGGGAGGAAATAACACTTCTTCTTCCCCCAGGCATCTGCCAGAGCCCCAGGTTGGGGGGACAGGTCGCCTGGACAGGAGAGGAGGATGAAGCGTGTCCTGAGGAAGGGGGCCCGGGGTCTAGGGGAAGAGGGATGATCCCGCCTGGCATTGGGTGGGAGCAAGTTGAGGGTGCAGAGCGAGCTGGGGCAGGGGCTGGAGATCTTACCGTGGGAGAAGGGAGGAATTGCTAGAGAAGGAGCTGGGGGGAGCCTGGGGAGGCAGGAGGAGGGGATGCCCAGCGCAGAGCTGCCCGGTGCCGCGCTGACTCAGGGTGGGTGAGGACCTGCACCCAGCAGAGCTGGGGCACGGCACTGGATAGCACCAGGCCCTGGGGGCAGGGGCTGGGGGCTGTGTGGGGGCCAGGGTTGTACTGTGCTGTGCCGCACAGCAGCTGCTCGACGGAGCCATTTTACATTGGCGCGGCTCCCAGCGCCCCTCCTCAGCCTCGCAGCCCCCCTGCTCGGGCACAGCGCCGGCGAGCGAGGACCGAGGGGCCGTGCCCTAAGCCCCTGGGGCTGGAAGAACCTCTGGGTGTTGGGACAGAGAGCCCACCCCCAGCACCCTGACCCCCAGCACCCACAGCCCCCCTGCGCCCCGGCTCAGCTGCCTCCCCATCCCGCCGCTCACGCAGGGATGTGCCAGCGCCAGCCCCGGGCTCCGTGCGGTTTGCCATGGGGACAAGGCTTAGAGGTGGCACGGACAAGGCATCCATCAGCTGGGAGCAGTAAATGGAGCCTCGGCTCAGTGAGGGACCCGCCTGAGCCTTCTCCGGCTGCCGCCGGACAGCGGGGATCGGGTACATCCCGTGCTGCTCCGCCGCCCGGCTCGGCCACCATCCCAGGCATGTCTCCAGCCATCCTCCGCCTCCACGCTGGGAAGCCGAGCTGCGAAGGTGTCAGCTATTCTCCACTACGCACCTCCGGCCCCTCCAGCTCCCTCCCCTCCTGGCTGCGTGTGCCTGGGGGCATTTCTGTGTGAGGCTCCATGGTGAGGGCATTCATACAATTTGGGGGTGTGTTCCCACCTGCACATGGGTCCATGTAGACCTTTTGCATGTGCATGGATGTGTTGGAGGAGGGGGTGGTTTGTACCTGCCTGTCTGCCCCCCCGATGGCCCCAAGTGGCAGTACTAGGGCTGGTAACTGGGCTCAGCACCCAGAGCTCATGCAGGGGAGGTGGAGAGGCCAGGCCACGGCTGCCCGGGGCACCCTGGGCACCCAGCACCGCTGAGGATTGGGACTGCTCCCTTGGGTCTGCTGAGAGCAAGCCATGTGGACAGGAGAGAGGATCATGCTGTGCTTATGTGCACAGTCACACACAGCACTCACCATGTCTGTAATCCCTGTGTCCTGGGGGGGTGGCAGTGGGTGTGCTGGTGTGCACCACTGGGTGGTGTGGGGGGCCGTGGTGCTGTGTGCCATGGGGGGTGCAGCAGTGTATGACCTGGGGGAGTGGGGGGGAGGTGTGTACATGAATCACTGTGGGTCTGTGTGCCTGTGTGTCTGTGTGTATGTCTGTGTGTGTCTGTGTGTGTGTCTGTGTGTCTGTGTGTGTGTCTGTGTGTCTGTGCAGGGCACACATTGGGGTTTCATGTGTGCATGTGGCTCAGTGTGTGTGCCTGTGTGTCTGTGTGTATGTTTGTGTGTCTGTGTGTGTGTCTGTGTGTCTGTGTAGGGCACACATTGGGGTGTCATGTGTGCATGTGGCTCAGTGTGTGCTCCTGTGTGCACATGGAGGTGTGGATATGTGTGGCACAGCACGTTTGCACACTGGTGTGAGTGCAGACATGCATGGTCTGTGTGTGCCTGTGTTTGCACAGCAATGCACGTGTGCTCATGGCATGTGTGTGTGCAGCCCGTGGGCATTCCCAGTGTGTGCACGGTGAGTGTGCATGGATGGTGTTCCCCATGCCCACACCTCCCCACAGTGTGTGGATGTCCATACATGCTCACAGCCCTCTGTGTGCCTGTGTGTGCCCATGGTGTGTCTGTGTGTGGTGTATGTGCACACGTGGTGTTGAGTGGACATGTATGTGCACCCACTCTGTGCGTGCCCAGGGTGTGTGTGTGATCCCTTGTGTGTCCTGAGGGGTGTGTGTGAGAGAGAGAGAGAAAGACTGTGTGTGCCCCAGGGGTGTGTGGATGCCCATGTGCACCCTGGGGTGCGTGTGTGAGCCCATGTATGCTCTGAGGTGTTGTATGGGAGCCTATGTGAGCCCTGGGGGGTGTGTGCGTGGCCATCTGTACCTGGAGGGGGTGTGGGTGCCTCTGTGTGCTCCGGGATGTATGTGGGTGTCTGTGTACAGCCGATCGGGGGTGCAGGGGACTGTGTGTGCCCCAGAGTGTACCTGGGTGCCCATGTGTGCCCTGGGGAACATGTGGGTGCCTGTGTGTGCCCCAGGGTGTATGTGGGTGCCCGTGTGTACCCCGTCGGGTGTGCGGGTGCCCGTGCGTACCCGGGGTGTGTGCGGGTGGCCGTGTGTGCCCCGGGGTGTGTGCGGGTGCCGCGTGTGTGCCCCGCGGTGTGTGCGGGTGCGCCCCGTGAGTGGTCCGGGGTGCTAGAACGCGACAGTCGGGCACTCTTACATAAAGGATGCCCAATGCGGGCCAGCGCGAGCCCGGGCCCCCGGAGCAGACCCCGCACGGCGCGCTTCCGCCGGGGGCTCCGGGGCTCCGGGGAGGACTCCGGGGCGGCGCCGGGCCGGGGCGGCCGCGGGCAGGCCGGGCGGCGGGGGCCGTCGCCGTCCTGGGGTACTGGCTGGAATGAGTCCTCCGGCAGACGGACAGGGCCATCTTGGATGGGGCGTTGGGACTTGTGGGTGACAGAGGTGGCGTTGAGCTGGAGCTTCCAGGGCCGTGCCGCTTGTTGTCCTGGTTCACAGCCCGCGCGGAAGCTCTGCTCGCTGCTTCTTGGTGCGCTCAGGCACCCTGCGCAGATGTTGACGACTTGGGGTCGGCAGCCTCGGCGCGGGCGAAAGGAGGAGGAGAAGAGGAGGGCCGAGCAGCAGCAGCCGCGATGGTGCTCATCCACGGGCGCCCGGAAGCCCGCCGACCCCCGCGCCCGCCCAGCCGCCGGCCGCCGCGGCGCCGCCCGGCTCACGCGGGCGCCCCATCCGCGCCCGGCGCGGCCCGGCCCGCTTCCGGGCGCGGGGCGCGGGGTGCGGGAGAGCGGTGCCGGGCGCTCTCCCCTGTGCTGAACCGAGCCGCGCCCGCCCCGCTCCGCCCCGCTGCTGCGCAGCGCCCGCCCTCGCCGCCCCCGGACGCCGCCCGCCCGGGCAGCCTGCGGCAGAGCCGCCCACGCGCAAGCGGCTGTGCGGGTCTGTGGGCACCCCTCGCAGAGAACGGTCCCGCCTGCCCCCCGCGTGCCCGGAGGGCGCTGCGGGTCGGTGGGTCCTGGCACCTCCGCGGCTGTCGCTGGTAGCGCGGGTGCAGAGCTCGTCCGAGGCTGACCCTGCGGCTGCGGTGGGGGCAGCTCTGGGGGTCCCGCTCTCTCCTTTTCACCACAATGCCCATTTGGGGTCGGAGAGTGCCGTGGGAGACGTTGGAGGTGTGGACGCACTGGCCATTGAGCAAACCAGGGGCTTCTCCAGGCATAACCACACAAGACTGGGTGTGAAAGGGGGTCTGCAGTTTTGTTCTCCATACCAGTATTACCAGTTATGCAGCACCTCTGAACAACACGGTCCCCCAGTGCTGACTGGGGACAGTTGTGTGTGACGTGGACACCATCATGGTCTGTGGACAGTGCTGGACAACCCTCCCTTGACCAACACAACTCCAGGGCAGAGATGTTCAGCAGATGCTCAGCTTGGTTCCTTGGCTTCACTCTGTCACTCCAGACAGAGCCACCACTCTTCCAGACATTAGCTCACAGGGCAACCAGCCATTTCCCTCCATTAAATTCCACATTACTCTGGGATATGACCTTAAGATTTCTCTGCTGAGGAGATTTCTTGGGGTTCTCATCATCTACCTGCTGTTGGGCTACCATTAGTCTCCCTTAAGGAAATGGAGGCACAGTAGCCAGGGGCCAACATCCGGAGGACAGTCCAGCTCCGTGGCTGAAGGGGTTGGAGTTTCACTCCTGGGCCACATCTGTCCCGTTCCAGGTCCAGAGGGATGAGGTGGTCAGAGCAGCACATTGCTCCCCAGAGCTGCTGCTTTGGCCTTTTTGGAAAACAGCAAAGAGGTTTCAGGTGGTGACAGAGTGTTGCTTTGTCATTGCATGGGACAAACGCCACAGGCAGCCCAGGCAGGGAACAAGCTGAGCGCTGCAGAACCAAAGCCACCAGGGATATTTTTACCCCACCAGTTCTGGGATACTGCTGCAGCCCACCTCTGTGCTCACTCACAACGTGAGTTGAAGCAGAATATTTTTTCCCCCAACGCAAATTTTCTCACTGGCATCTCTGAAGTGTGAGTTGTCATGGAAACCATTTTGCCTGTGTCCCACGTTGCCCACATGCACTTGGAAGAAGCTGCAGAAGCAAAATGGCTGTTGTGTAACACCACAGGGGCTCAGCAGACGAGGGGCTTGTGGGCTGCACAGCCCCTTTACAGCCGTGAGACCCTCTCAGGAAGCTGTGGCCCATTGCTTGGGAAAGCAGTGAAACCCAGGGAGGTTATGATGTGCTCCACGAGAGAAGGAAAATGGCCCCATCTCACCTTAACTCTTGCAGTGCTTGGCGTGGAGCTCCACACCGACCCTGCTGTGCTGTTGGCACAAACTTCCAGGCATGCTTAACCCTTTTCAGTGTCATTGTGGCATTCCCACTCCTCCACACACGGAGCTGAGGGCCTTGCTGGACTCACGTGGTGTGGGTTTGTCCACCCCAAAGGGGCTCGAATGCTGTCTTGAAGGGACAAAGGGTGCAAGTCAGAGTTGCATCTGTACCTTTAGTCTGCACAGGTTTGACTTCATTCCATGTTGCCTACCAGGTGCACCTGCAGTAGGTTGTCTGGTAAGAAACTGTTCTGGAGTGGGCTATACAGACCTGGATCCTGGTGGGTGTGATGGCAATAGAATAATAAAGCCAAGACCTGGCCACAGCAGGGCACATAGCAGAGAAGACAAAGGAAAAAGGCAGACTTTGAAATGTTATTTGGAGTACAAAAGCTCTTTCCTCCTGGAAACCTGGAGTTCCCTGCAGCGAGAAGAAGGAGTGCAGCAATTGAGCTCCTCCTGTGTTGCCCAGGAGTCTGGGATGACCATGCTCAGGAGGCAGCCTCTTCCCTCTGTGCCTCCACTCATTTTTTGTCTCCAGAGGCTCTTGTTCCTGGCACAGTTGCAGAGATCTGAAAAATGCCTGCTTCCCTTTCAGGTCATGCCTCCCACCATCCTTGTTGTCCTGGCACCAGGAACAGCCCGGATCACAATTCCCAGCAGCCAGGCTCAGCCAGCACAGATGTTGTCACCGCATGGATCCCCCTCTCGCTGTGTCCTCGGGCTCTTTGATCCTCTGAAGGCAATGGGTGCATGCAGGGCTTTCCCAGGGTGGGAGCCGTGTACATGGTGAGTACAACCACATCCACCAGCTGATCCTTGAGAAGACTCTGCAGTGAGGAATGGTCTCTGCTTTGCCTTTCGCTGCCTCCTGGCTTATCATGGCAACATTCTCAACCACGGTTTGGCTCAGGAACTGACCACTGTTGCCTGTTTGCAATTAGTATGTGTAAAATGTCATCCTGCTCTTCACGTCTGGCACCGCACGGGGCAGGTGTTGGTGCGGTGCCCCCGTGCCGGTCAATGCTGTAATTCCTCCTACGGCCAGAGCAAGTCAGTGTAAAACCTGGAGACTTCAGGGGAGCAGCATTGAACCGGCTGGAAATTTCATCTGCCTCGAGGTGAGGCATCAGTCTCGGTGGTGGGAAAGATAATAGGGAATTTCATAAAGGAGGAAATTGGGTATTAGGAATATGCAACTTGTGCCACTGATCACCGAGCTGCCAAACAAACTGAATTCTTCCTTTGAGAAAGCTGATATTGATTTGATAGCAGTAACTGCACAGCTATAACACGGGCTGGGGAAATGCTTGCAAGTTAATCTGAGGTATAAAAATGAGTAAAGCACATGCTCAGTGGCCATTGCTTGTCTCCAGACCTGGTAGTGAAGAACTGCTGTGGGATGTGGTTATTCCTACAGGGATAAAAGGATTTGCAATGTGGTTGATGCTTCAGCATTCCTGTCATTGCTCTGGAAACAATGACTGATGACAAAATCTGTGAGACAGCAAATAATGGTGCGAAATCACTTGGATTGTTTAATAAGTAGTATTTTAGGACAGTCAGTGTAGAGTCATGAAAGTAGAAGCAAGTATTGTTGGTCCTGCCCTTTGGACAGGACTGCAGATGCAGTGGAGATATTGACTGTAAAGGTGGTCTCTAATTTTCACCCGCGGGTCAGAGATCATGAATTTCCAAACAAAATGTGGCAATGTTGTCCTTGGATTCACCCTGAGGAGTCAGAGCAGCAGCTGGCAGCAGCTCTTCTACAGGAAGCACTGGGGAACCCTGCACAGGAAAGTTGCCCACGTCTGGGAGTCACATTTTTATAAAGAAGCTGAAAAGATGGAGAAAAGATCCTTGAGAATATTTGGAGAAAAACTCCTCATGAGCTGGCACAGCAGAGGTGAGAGTGGATGCAGTCAGAGTGTGCTGCCTTCTAGGAGCAGTGACACAACTGCACAGATGCTTTCCCCAGGGCCTGTGAGCACTGCAGAGGCTGTTTCCAGCTGGCTCCAGCACAGATGGGGTCAGCAGGGCAATGAATTTGGAAGAAGGTAACCCTCCTCTCCTCCCCCATCTCCATGCCTTGGCTGAAGCCTCCTGCCTCCTGCCCAGTTTCATCACACCTCCTGTTCCTACTGCTCGGGTATCGGACACTGCCCGGGGCAGTCCCATGCCCTGGGAACCCTGCAGGGAGAGGGAACCTGCCCCTGGGGGTCCCTGCCGTGCACAACGCAAGGAGGGACAGGGATAGAGAACAGAACTAAATTCCAGCCTGAGGTTGAGGTGGGCAGGGACAGTGGACAAGGAAGGGAGTGCAGGGCCCCCCACAGCTCCTCACCACCCCCAGGAGGCTGGTAGGGTGTGTCCCCCACTGCGATTCCTTGGGGGATGGGATTTGTGTGAGCAGCTGGGGCGCAGCAGGATGAGCTGGGATGCAGCAGGACGTCCTTGTCACAGTATCAGCCAGCCAGACTGACAGGCAGTGACCGGAGACTGCAGAGGAAGGTGCCCAAAGGCATTATTTCTGTGGCAGGGGAGCTGCAGAGACCAATGGAATGGAGACCAAGGTCAGAGTGTCTGAGCAGCCCTTTGGCCTGAGCTGTTGCAGTTGTACATCCTAGCCCTGTTCCTGGCTCTTTTCCAGATGAAATTCAGGATGGACTGCAGTCCCTAAAGAGGCCTTGTGCTCTCTCTAAATGCTTTATCAGCTGAGGGGGCCTTGGCCCAGCCTACTTTGCAATTCAGATGTGGCTGATGAAGTCACCAGGCAGCACAGCTCCCTGCTCCAGTACAGGGGCAGCACAGACCTGCCCTGCTATGGACATCCATGTTGTCTTTACCCAGTCATCCCTACAGGAATCAGCTCTAGGCCTCCAAGGCCTGAGCAGAGTGTGTGTCACATTTGGAATCCCTGCTATCACAGAAAGAAGCTGCAGCAGCATCCTACACCAGATAAAGAGAATTGAGGTATCTCCCCCTCCACCGTCAGGTTACTGCAGGTTACTGTGCACAGGAGCATTCCCACCATCCACCAGAGCTCTGTCTTTGTCCAAGGAGCTGGACATGCACAGGGTTGGGGGGAGTTAAAACAAGATACAAACTGTTAGTCTGGCTTCTGATACCCAGATGTTCCTGAGCAGGCAAGGAGATATTTGGGTGAGAGGATGGGACATGGAACATCAATGGCCAGAGGCAAAGACAGTGAGAAACCCAAACCCAGCTTCTGTCCAATCAGAGGGAATGGAATATGCAGGAACATGCAGTCAGATGTGCAGTAGGAGGGCTGGGAATTTCAACTGCAATCATTTCCTAAGGGAAAACAAGCATTTGCGTGTTTGAAATGCACTGTAGGCAAAATTTCATTTTGAAAAAGTTCCAGCTTTCTGCTGGAGAAACAGCCAAGAGGTGTCTAGGCTTCAGCTGCCTGCACATTGTGTCCCAGGAGAGGGGACAACTCGTCCTCAGGGACTTCCAGTCCCCTGGGACTGCTGCATAGCAGGGGCTGGAAAGCAGATCAGGGAGACTGGTCTCTGGGGGTTTCCTGCACATCTTCACCTCCGAGGGTGTTGGAGCCTGGGGCCAACTGATGCAGTCCCTGGAGATGGAGCACATGGAGAACATCAGCCCCCCTGCAGCCCTTGGTGCTCTTCACCACGCTCATCCCACTGTGCTGGAGCTCAACCCAACAGCCTGGGTGTCCATGGAAAGCTCTCTGATGGGATGTGGCCGCCTGCCTTCACAAGGTAGAGCTGACATCCAGGGTGCCAGATGCACTTCTTTAACCTGCAGGGACTCTCTGGGGACACTGGGACACCAGATCCTGCCAGCAACCTGCAGTCCTGTGCATTGCAAGGTGTGCTGGTTTGTGCCTGTGCAGCACCTGGTTCTAGGAGAAACCATGCCACCATTTGAAGGGGCTGGAGGTGGAGGGGATGAAGGGACCAAACTCCCTGGGAAAGGGGCCACAGGAGCTTCTCCAGGTGACTGTCTGCCCCTGCAGTCCAGCTGCTGACAGGTGTCATTGGTGGGCAAAGGCGACACTTTGTTGAGCCCTATCAAGTGGAGAGTGAGACCTCGGGGCATGTCTGACCTCTTTGAGCTGGAATGGAGCTGAAACAGGGGAAGGAAAAAGGGGTCAGTGTCAAACGTAGTGCTCTGGAACTTGTAGCTCTTCCAGAGACTGGTGTCCTCAAAACCAGGACATCATCTTCACAGGGATGGGTGCAGAAACATGCAAGAGTTCCCACCTCCTTCAGGAGGAGGCAGCAAACACCTCTTTTGGCTGCATGCCCAGGCCTCCTGTCCCCCTCCCAGGAGCCCACCACAGTGCTCAGAGCAACCCTGGTATCCTGGGGTCCAGCCCTGTGCTGCCCCAGCCAGACCTGGATCTGCCCCCCAGCAGTGAGCAGTGCCTGGAACACCCCAGTACTCAGCATCTCATCCCTTTGCTTGGAAATGTTCATGTTTTTGCAAAGTTTCAGTAGCTCCAGGGGCTCCCCAGTCCATGCAGCTGCCATGTGAACACTCCTGGCTCTGGGAGAACAGAAAAATAGGAGAGTTGTTTTCCAACCTGCCACGTGAAAGTTTCAGAGATACCAAACATGATTAAGGAGAGGTGTACAGCCTCAAGAGCAGCTTTGGAGGATGCTGAGCAAGCAAGACAAAGCCCCAGCTGGCCCAGTTGTGGCAATGTAACATGTAGGGGCAGGAGCTGAGTAGCACCAGACTCTCTGCTCCAACATGCACCAGGACAGATAACTGGTGGGTTAGGGTTCAGAAAACCCCAGAGCAAAGGAATGTGATGATAAACCCGTCCCTTTGAGAGCCACGCCCTCCCGTCACGTGTGACATGTTTGCTAGAAAATCAGAAGCTTGTTGGTGAGGACAGAAAGATTGATTACACAAGTTCTGTTATGAAACCAACCTAAAAAAAACTCAAGTAAAAACATGATAAGACAAGGCTAAACAGCACTTGTTTTGAAGAAAACATTGTTTTTATCTCATCTTCTTCCCTGAAGTTATCAATAATCCACTTACAAGTCAGCACATCTGGAAAGCAGGACACACAGTCTCGTGCTGGGCTTCCTGGAAAGACAAACACACAGGTGGGGTTGCCTGGTGTAAACTATCATAGAATCATAGAATCATACAATATGCTGAGTTGGAAGAGACCCACAAGGACCATCCAGTCCAACTCCTGGCCCTGCACAGACACCCCAACAATCCTACCCTGTCCCTCATAGTGTTGTCCAAACCCTCCTGGAGCTCTGGCAGCCTTGGGGCTGTGCCCACTGCCCTGGGGAGCCTGGTCAGTGCCAACCACCCTCTGGGGGAAGAACCTTTTCCTGAGATCCAACCTGAGCCTGCCCTGGCACAGCTCCAGCCATTCCCTGGGCCCTGTCACTTGTCAAGAGAGTGATCAGTCCCTGCCCCTCTGCTGCCCCTGGTGAGGATGTTGAAAACCCCAAAGAGGTCTGACCTCAGTCTCCTCTTCATCAGGTTGAACAAACAAATGTTCTCAACTGCTCCTCATAAAGCTTCCCCTCCAGACCCTTCCCCAGCCTCGTGGCCTCCTTTGGACACTCTCTAATATCTTCATGTCTTTTTTATACTGTGGCCTTTGTGGCCAGCAATCCAGTTCTCCAAGGCTTCATCCTCCTCCTGCCATCCTGTGAATTGCCCTTTATTTCCCGTTTCAGCTGCCACAGTAAGTCCCAGCCCTGATCCAATGCAGACCTGTGCTAGAAAGTCCCAGTTGGTTTAAGGATATCTAATTTTAGCTAAACACTACATTTCTCCTTGACTTATTTTTCTGTAGAGTTAAACTGTGTTTTCAGCCTCTTGAAGCAGATGAATCCTCTCTGCCATGAGCACTGTTCCTGTATGTGTCAGACCTGGGAGGGGGCGTTTCAGCCTCAGCTGCTCAGTTCAGCAAACTAAGAAGTGTTTGCACTTGGGGTTTTGAACCTGGTGAAAGGTGTTCAGCATCTGTAACCACAGGCACTACTTCCAACCCCAAACAAATGTTTTCGTGTCAGTGAGGTTGCTATGTACTGCTCAAAAGACTCTCAGGATATCCTAAAAATAAATACACAGATAATAACTTGCAGAAGCCACAGTTACCTCAATAATGCTTAATTATACTCAGTTTACATAGTTTACAGGATCATTTATGTTTCTTGGACTCAGATGTCCTAGTTTCCTCCTTTTCTGTTTCCCAGTTGCCTTGGAACAGTCCCCAGCATTCTTAAGAAGTTTGGAATGAGAAGGAAATCTCTGCATCAGACTTGATTTTCTCTCCTTGCATGGGATGAGCTTCATCCCAGCACTGCCCTTCCCCAGCACCCTCGAGCCAGGTATCCCAGGAAGCAGGACACAGGGCAGAGCCACACACCCCACGTGTCTGTGGAGGTCCCACCTTACTCAAGAAAGCCATGGGTGCTCCTGCCACCACCCCACTCAGAAACCCTCAGCACCCTGTCGTGGCCCATTATATCCATCACTCACTGCCTCTGTCTCTAACACCCAGGGCTTCTGGGCAGCCTTCATACATCCAGGACTGTTTCACCCCTGTTCCCTGCCCCAACCCATGCATGGGGACGCAGAGGTCCCCACAGACCCCCAGCAGCCATTCCCTGAGTAACCCCTGATGCTTCATCAGTGGTGGTGAATGTTTCATCAGGGGACACAGCCCTGTGGGTCCCTCCAGGGATGCTGTGGGTGCCCTACCCCTCCTGTGGGCACCTGTAAGATGTGTAACATGTGTAAGAGACCTTAAACGTCTTAGAAGACAGATGTTTAAGACATCTGAGGGAAAAGAGCAGAGCAAAGAAGGTGAGTGTTCATAAAGGCTCTGGCCAACCAATTCTTGGACTCCATGCCATGGAAGTCTTTTGCTGTTGAGTTTATGCAGCAACACCCAGGGGCTTCCCTTGTCTCCCATTTGTCCTGGTGTTTTCCCTCCTGCTTGGTTGAGCTCTGCCCATTCACAAGTTTCTTCAAACTTGGAAGAGGGCTCAAATATGAGCTTAAAAGGAAAGTGCATGGGCTGGTCAGGTGGTAGTTCAGTGACTAGTAAAGTCACTGGATAAAATCACCTTCTGAATTTCAGCACTTCAAGTCTACTCTATTTGTGCCACTCCTGGCTTCTGATCACTCCCATCTTTTCTCTGTATCCCCTCTTGGTTTACTCCAGGGTGAGGTGACCACCTTTACACTCACCTTGTGACAGATCAAAGGTGCAGGTGTCAAGGTCAGATTGGATGTGGCTCTGAGAAAGCGGATTCAGTTGAAGATGTCCTTGCTCATGGCAGGAGGGTTGGACTAGATGGGCTTTAAAAATCATTTCCAACCTCAGCTATTTTATGATTCTGGGTTTTTTTGCTGTTTCAAATTACATTCCTGATTGTTCTTGAAGGAGGGCTGTTATGCCTGAAAGCTCATCCACTTTTTTCCAGCTGTATCAGCTCATCTAATAGAAACTAATATTGTCCTCTATGGGCCTCACTTTTTTTATCCATTTAGATAATCATGCCTACAAAAGCAATAATGCCAATTATTCCTGACATGCACTTGTCTGGTGAGTAGCGTGGACCAGAGAGCAGGTGCAGTCACAGACCAAGTGGAGGAAGGCTCAGGTCTCTTTCTGAACACCAATTAACAGCCAACACTCTCCTGTGGGTCCACCACTTGCCCTGCACTTCCCTGGCAGACTCTGCTGTTGGCCTAACAGTCACTGAGAGATTTGCAAGGCTTCTTTTGCAGAGGTTCTCAGTCAACTTTACATTTTAACATAGTGAATAATTTATAATCATCTTAGTCAGATGATTTAGACATCTCTTTATCCAATTTCCCGGGTTCTGTGGAAATAAATGCATCTACTCTCCCTTGTAACAGCTGAGTATCTATTCCTTCTCCTTGGCTCTTATTTTGTCTCCAATTAAAAAAGCAGGGATGTTCCCCTTGTTATTTCAGGATTATTAAAGGGTGTTTCGTAACATACCTTAGAGGAAGGTTTTTGAGCAGCCAAGTGAACAAAGCAGAACTTGCTCACCTGTTTGTTGACTCCTTGGGTGTGTTTGTGAGACATCTCTGTGCACACAGGGGCTGCCTCCTCCCAACAGAGCACATTCATTCCTGTGCCCCCAAGCCCTTCACTGCAGTCTCTAACGGATTTACCCAGCACAGAACTGAAACTCATTGTTCTGTTGATCCTCAAACCACCCATTCAGTCTTTGGTTTTGTGCAATGGATGTGTTCATTATGTGCTTTTATGCCCTCAGAATGGTGCTCTTGGAAATCCCTCTTTGCCCTGATCCTTCACTTGCCAGAATTGCTGCTTTCTTCTCCCTTCCCATTCAGACAGGACTCACAGCCCGTCCCTCTCGGAGGGATCTCTGTTTGTGTGCAGTTTCCTGTGTAAGTACACTGGCATTCTTCTCCTAGAACAGCTTTCCAAAAGGTCACATATATTTACCTGAACCTTTCATGTGAAGTCTTCAAGAAATTCACTCTGTCTGAACTCACCCTTTTAGTTGCTCCTTTGGCTTCAGTCAGATGCTCCATTTCTGTCGCTTGTCCCTTTGCAATTCCTCAGAACTGGGGGGGTATTTCGGGTTGCTGCTTCTCCCAGAAATCTCTGACTCTATCTCTATGACAGCTGGCTTTTCTGCAGCTCCCTCTTGAACCCATGTAATTCTTCTGACTAAATCCAGCCTTACAGAGCCCTGAAGGACACCACTCATCACCAGCCTGTACCTCGACATTGACCACAACTCTCTGTCTGCCTCCATCCAGCCAATTTTTTATCCATCAAGTAATCCACCTTTCAAACCCATAGCTCTCCAGTTTGGAGATAAGGATGTTGTGTGGGACCATGTCAAAGGCTTTACAGAAGTTTGGATAGATGTCATAGGTGATCTTTGCATAGATTGTCCTCTCTGCATGGAGGGGACCCAAGTCCCTTATTAATCCACTTTCCATGCTGTCATCTCTCTGAGCTGCTCTGAGCTGCTCTTGAACACTGCTCTTAAGATCTGTCAGGAACCTGTGAGGTGCTCAGTGTCACAGCCAGCCCCAAACAACAGTTTTTCCCTTGCTAGTCCCCAGAGAGCAGCACAAGAGGATGCCGGGTTATTTATTGATCCCATTGTCTACTGGATTTAAGACCACT